>NC_056730.1:166145869-166154672 GCF_019279795.1 Protopterus annectens | reverse complement strand
AAGACATTTGCCCCCTAATGTGAATAATGGCAGGTTATTGTGGTGTTATTCAACTTTTCTGTGTGAATTCAGGTCTATTTACACATTTTACATGCAAATTAGAGTCTTTTACATTTATCTCTATGAATTGCAGTAATATGTGAAGGTGTACAGTCTCTTTTGGGCATAAATCATTCTGCGATGGTCATGAACATGGATTCAGACTAGTTAAAGCTTCACTGCAGTACATAAAAGACACAATGTCCCAGTTGATGATAACCAGTGCACCACTGCCACAGTTCTCTATCCTCTCAACATTGGGTTTTTCAACTTCCCCACCATCTGGCAGAGGAAATCTTTGAGGCTATGTCAGCTTTGAATCCAGCAGGTGCTTCAGCCCTTCTTCCCTTATCCTTTCATCTATACCCTCTTACGTATTTCCAACTCACACTACCCTCTCATATAAAAAACATTGAGAACATCCTCTTTGAAAAAAAAATAGGAGGGGTCTATCCCCTAACAAAAAATATTGTGCTCCTCCTCTCCTACCTCCTTGAGCATATTCTTTGATGTTTTACCTTCTGTGTTACCCTCTTTGCTGTGTCTCACCTTTTCTAATCTTTCCTATCCACCTTTCTATTCTTTAATGAAACTATTAAGGTATCTAAATAAGGATATCTCCATAAAAATATAAATTACCCCCCCCCCCTTTTAAATATCAATAATAAAAGCTGCACAGTCTGCAGTTTGCCTCAGGTATTTTGAATGTGATTGCTCATAGCCCTAATATCCAAATATATGCAAAGTACTATGAAGTAATACAAAGCTTATAATTTTGACTTAGCCTTTGTATTTACCTAATCCTTGATTTTAGATACTTGAGGCTTTGGCCCTAGGTAGGCATGTTTTTCAAAATGCCTTCATGTTTCCTTATTTATTGCAAATGAGCTGCATTTAGCTCATTTATATTTGAGCATAGCTGCACATTTCAGTAATAAGCATTATGTATGTGCAAAATGACACACTATGAATGCCACCAAAGATATTTTTATTCAGTTGCTTCTTTAAGTACAAAACCTTCCAGATTTATTGGACATATTAAAGGATTTCTGCCAAAAAAATGACCTGGCATTTATGTTGACTATATTGTAGTCCGTCCTTCTTAGCTTAAACAAATATTGCAATTAGATTGTTATTAACCTCATTCAGGTCACACATGGAAAGCACCACAAACCCTATCTTACAGTCATCTGCATATTTATTGACTCTCAAGCATTACTTATTGGGGATGTTTCAAAGACCAAACTGAACTGCAAAGGGCCACAAACTTAACCTTGTGGACCCCCTTAAAAAGGGTAACTAACTAGAATTAATTCTTGCATTAATCCAGATTGAGAACATCCTCTTTATCATTGGTCAATTCAGTTTAATTATATTTGGATTGAAACTGAATTTCAATAATGATTCATGTATAGAGAGAAATGCAGTAATGTATCAAAACCTTTTACAAGATCTAAAAAAAGCTGCACTAATGGAGAGCCCCCATATCCATAGCTAAGCTAATTTAATCTTAAAATTCTGCCAAATTGTGATTCCTTTTACCTCCGTTTATATACTGTGTGAATTTGAATGTCACTTAATGTAACTGCTCCTGGATCATACCTGAAAAGAGATATTTGGGTCCGGTAGGTTTACACAGTTAAATTAATAAAAACATGAAAAATACTGAGGTGGACTTTTTAGCCACAACATGGGCCATAAGACAAGAGTCAGTGCAGTGTAGATTGACAGCTTTGAGTAGCTGATCAACCAGCATATGAAAGAAAAACACATACTCCTACACAAAGGCAGAAAAGACAAACTCTTTGAAGACATTGTCCCAAAGGAGAGATTGAACTCCAAACCCTGAAGCTATAAAGGAAAGATGCTAATCACTGAGTCAGTGTACTATACACAGAAAGCAACTGCTGTCAAATAAAATAATACATCTCTCCAAATGCAGTCTAGTAATAAGTGAGCAGTATAGTAGTCTAACATACAAATTAGGTCAGCTCAAAATATTTATGAAACTAAACTTAAAAAGTTAGATGTTTTCAAAGTGAAACAAATTGCCAAGCAAGATTCAGTCATTGTGTACTAACAAAGCTGAACAGTACTGCTCAACATGAATGCAACACTGTTTCTAGTAACATCATGTTAATAACAAATGCTATGTGGAATGTAATGCACACTTCAGTGTTTAGCTGTCCTAAGTAGCACATTTTGTAAGTTTGTAGATTTTTATTAGATGTGCAGTCTGGGTGACCATTAAAGCCTAGCCATGCAAAGCAGAGAGCTTAGTAACGGATGTGCCACCAATGTCAACAAAGGCCATGCCCATGCTGTTTTCCTTAGAAGTAAGTGTGTGGATAGAGCTTGAAGGAGATCAGTGTGTTATATTGTTTGACATTAGGGGAAGCTTATTTCATAGTAGGTCTCCTTTGGGTGAGGAACCTATCTTTACAAAATGTCTTGTTTCAGTAGCAATGAATGTAGTGGTCTGTGAAGCAAGTTCTTCAAATACTACCAATATTTATGAGATAGAAGTCTAGCAAGACAGGATATTTCATAGACCAGAAGGTGAAACAGAGATCACCATGCAGAAGGTGGTAAGAAAAAGGGAAAAGCAAGAGGATGTTTAGTCTCTCTAGGTAGCTAAGGGAACTTCGTCCTTCATTTTTTAGTTAGAAGATGCTGAGGTCCTTCTAGCTGGAAAGGTGTTTGGAGCAGTATATTCCAAGTTTTGCATTTTATTCTATGATTGACCTGATGACAGAATAATTTATATGGATTATGACATCCTTAGACCTGGTGGATATGCCTTTGATAATTTGTTGGGAAAGATAGAAGTATTTCCTAACTATAACTGATAGATGATGTTTGAAGGGCAGTTCATTGTCAATGAAAATAGCTAGATATGCAATGACTGTGTCTGTATTAGATGGGGTCCTGTTTATGTAGTAATCAGTAGGACAGACATTTTTTTCACAAAAGCAGTTGTACCTCATGATTGACATTAAGTTTAAGGCCATGGTTGGTATACCAAGATTTTTTTCTGGAAACTTCCTCCCTGATAACTCAATAATAGCAACCAGTTTACAGTCATCATCAAATAGACCTTTGACATTTGCTTTCACTCTGGAGAAGTAGATACTGAAAATGAGAGGACCCAGGAGATAGCACTGAGGAAATCCACTAATGATGTACCTTTAAGAAGAGAAGGTATCACCAACTCCTACTGTGTGCATTCATTCAGAGAGTTAGTTTGCAACAATATAGGCGACACACGAGTTTGTATTTAGATTAGTGAATTTGTCAGTAATGTCAGCACATGGAATTATACTGAAGGCTTTATTAAGGTCCAAATAAACAGTATGAACAGAATGTCCTTTCTCAATGAGATTGGGTATGATTGTAAATAAATCAACTAAATTAAAGGATCAGAATTTACCTTTCACAATGCTAAATTGACTAGGGCTGAAGGTTTGGAAGTCACCAATGTCATTGTTTCTGAAGCTGACAAAGATGCATTTTCTGATTTCACACATGGTGCTGGTTAGGTTAATAGCAAGACAGTTGACTGGGTCTGTGGTCAAGTCATTCATGTGGGGTGGCATCAGAATGGCCAGTCTTCAGAGGTCAAGTTTATACAGTGGATATAAAAAGTGTACACACCCCTGTTAAAATGCCAGGTTTTTGTGATATAAAAAATGAGACCACAATAAATAATTTAAAAACTTTTCCCACCTTTAATGTGACTTATAACCTATACAATTCAATTGAAAAACAAAGAAATCTTTTAGGGGAAAAATATAAAAAATAAAAAAACATATAATAAACTAGTTGCATACGTGTGCACACCCTTAAACTAATATTTTGTTGAAGCACCTTTTGATTTAATTACAGCATTCATTCTTCTTGGGTAGGAGTCTATTAGTATGGCACATTTTGACTTGGCAATATTTGCCCACTCTTCCTTGCAAAAGTGTTCCAAATCTGTCAGATTGCGAGGGCATCTCTTGTGCACAGCCCTCTTCAGGTCACTCCACAGATTTTCTATTGGATTTAGGTTTGGGCTCTAGTTGGGCCATTCCAAAACTTTAATTTTCTTCTGGTGAAGCCATATTTCTTCTGGTGAAACCATTCTTTTGTTGATTTGGATGTATGCTTGAGGTCACTGTCATTTTGAAAGGTGAAATTCTTCTTCATCTTCAGTATTCTAGAAGACACCTGAAGGTTTTGGGACAAAAGTGACTGGTATTTGGAACTGTTTATAATTCTCTCCACCTTGACTAAAGCCCCAGTTTCAGCTGGGGAAAAGCAACCCAAAAGCATGATACTGCCACCACCATGCTTCACCATGGGGATGGTGTTCCTTTGGTGATGTAAAGTGTTGTTTTTGGGCCAAACATACCTTTTGGAATTGTGGCCAAAAAGTTCAACCTTGGTCTCATCAGACCAGAACACATTTTCCCACATGCTTTGGGAGACTTGATGTATTGTTTTGCTCATTTTAGCTGGGTCTGGATGTTTTTCTTTGTAGGAAATGGCTTCCATCTTGCAACCCTACCCCATAGTCCAGACATATGGAGAATATGGGAGATTGTTGTCACATGTAGTACACAACCAGTACTTGCCAGAAATTCCTGCAGCTCCTTCAGTGTTGCTGTAGGTCTCTTGGTAGCCTCCCTGACCAGTTTTTGTCTTGTCTTTTCATCAATTTTTGAGGGACATCCAGTTCTTTGCAACATCACTGTTATCCCATACTTTCTCCACTTTTTGATGACTGTCTTCACTGTGTTCCATGGTATATCCAATGCTGTGGAAAATTTTTTGTACCCTTCTCCTGACTGACACCTTTCAACAATGAGATCCCTTTGATGCTTTGTAAGCTCTCTGCGATCCATGGCTTTTGCTGAAGCAGGCAACTGAGTAAATGTCAGGAAAGTCCTACTAGGACAGCTGAACTTTATTCGGGGTTAATCAGAGTCCCTTTAATTGATGGCAGGTGTGTACTCAAGAAGACTGAATGCTGTAATTAAATCAAAATGTGCTTTAATAAAGTGTGCACACTTATGTGACCAGCACATTGTATGTTTTTTATTCTTTATATTTTTCCCCTAACAGATTTGTTTGTTTTTCAATTGAATTGTACAGGTTCTAGGTCACATTAAAGGTGGAAAAAGTTTTGAACTGATTTATTGTGGTCTCATTTTTTTTATATCACAAAAACCTGGCATTTTAACAGGGGTGTGTACACTTTATATGCACTGCACCTTGTGGACAGAGTAATGCTGAAAATGTTTAGGAGAGGTTTGTTAATGTTGTACTACTTTGCACTAAGTAGGAGACAGCCTGGTATGTTGTTTGGGCCCATGGAGATATTGTTTCTGTTTTCTGATATAGCATCTATGATCTGGTCCACAGTGATTTCGGGGGAAGAAGAGTGGGGAGGTTTGAAAGTGGAACTAAATTTATCAATGAAGATGCTGTCTATGCCTTCAGGATCAGAATATGTAGTACTGTTCAGTGGGAGCTCAGTATAATGTTGGGTGTCACTTCTATACCCTAATATAGTTTAAAAAGACATTATTTTATTTTATTAATTATTTATTTTACATTTCTTGACCAGGAAAGTCCGACTGGACACATGTCCATTTACAGCAGAGGCCCGAGGAGAAAAGCTCCATTTAACATACAATGCAGTAACATACAAACAATACAGTAGTATACAAAGCAAATATAGAAGGATTAATAACAATCTACAGTACTATGTGATTATACGTCCTAGGACATTTTTACATAGTAGTTTAGTATTAACTATGGATCCATTTCTTAGAAATTCAGTAACTTTATAAAGCTGCAATGATTTCAAAAGGTAGCATTAAAAATTAGAAACTTGATGAGAAGAGTAGTTTTTAGTATCTTTGTCTTTACCCAGGGATGTTACAGGAGCATAGCCATTTGTTATAAAGATGGGTTATGAGGAGTTTTTTAAATTGAGTAGTGGAGGTATTGGATGTGAGGGTGGCTGGTAGAGAGTTCCAGAGTTTGGAGATGCAGTAGCTATAGAGAGATTTCACTGCTTCATTTTTGTAATTGGTGACCTCAAGAAGATTAAGGGTATTAGATCTCAAAATTATTTTTGTGGTGTAAGGTTGTATAAGATGGTGGAGGGCTGGGACATTGTCTGGGTGTGGTATAGCTTATGTGCTAGTAACAGTTGATTGAGTTGCAATAGTTGAGGGAGTTCTAACCAGTTTAGTTTTTGTAGGGCTATACAGTGATGTGTTCTATATGTAGATTCAGTGGCAAATCTAGCTATCTTGCTGTAACAGGATTCTAGCCTGTTAAGATCAGATTTTCAAAGGTTGGTTAGTACTGGGGAAGCATAAAGAAGGGTGGATAATAGATGTGTACTGGCTACTGTGATTCTAGATTGTTTAGAGAGAAATTGTTTGCTACGATAGAGCAGACCTAGTTTTTTATGTATTTTCTTGATGGTTTGGGCAGTGTGGATGTCAAATCTAAGGTTGTTATCAATTTCAATGCCTAAAAGTTTGGTGTGGGTAGTTGGGATAATTACAGTTTTGTTGTTAGAGGTGATTGAGAAATTCACAGCTAGGTGGGCGGTTTTATGGGAAGAAAAAAAGTAGTAGTTTAGTTTTATTAGGGTTGAGAATAAGCTGATGGTTAGAGAACCAGGTTTCTGCTAGTGAGAACGCATTTTGTGTTTGTGAGAGAAGGAGGTCTGGAGTGGTGGCTGCACATATGATAGTGGTGTCATCAGCATACTGAATAACAGTGGCCCTGGGGATGGATGATGGGAGTTGATTGGTGAATAGAGTGAAGAGTAATGGACCTATGGTCATCACTGTAGTAAATGGCTACTTTTAATTCATATAACAACCAAAGGAAATAAATGACAAACTTTAAAATACTAAAATAAGCAAGTGGTAACAACCAAATAATGAGTAATAAAGTTATTTTGTGATTACCACTTTTTTATTTTATTGCTTGAAATTTTACTTTTCAGGTCATAGCCTGCATTTAGTCTTCCTAATGGAGTGCCTGATTTCTTTGCTGGTCTGGCCAAGTACCTTTTATGGTGGAAGGTAGGGATCTTTTATATTAAGCAAGTAGATTTTCTAATTATTACTCAATGTGTTTATTTTTGGAGTTTCACCATAAGGGTTTATTTTTGAATTTGCCATTGTAGTTAAGTTGAACAGAGTTCTATAGACATTGATGCAGAATTGCCCAGAAGTCAGAAGTGTATGTAGCAGTTTTAGTGATGAGGTCAACAGAGGGGGATGTTAGGAAAGGTGAAATGTTTTTGAATTTCTTCAGGCCTTCAGAGCTGAATGTTAATTTGGCTTTGAAGTAATCTCCACATATGAAATAGTTATTGGTCAACATGATACTAGTTTTGAGGGAGAATATGACAGTCTGGTGGTCAGATTTGATTAAGGAGTGAATGACATTAGCAGGAGTGTATGCATAGGCAACATGTAGAAGGACTAGGTCAAGAAATTGTCACCTCTTGTGATATCATGGACTATATGATCTTGGAAGGTAGTACTAATAAAACTAAAAATGCCACTTGGCGTATTTAATATTTGTTGTATACATTTTCAGTTAGTTGATAGATAATTAAATTCATCTAGGATTAGCATATCGGTATTAATAAGTTTGATATTTAACATATTGGGATAGTTATCATAGTGATCAGGAGACATTGAGAGGGATCTATATTTGCCAATAATTTAATAATTGAATTTACTTAGTGTGAAGACACACAGGTTAGTTGTCTTAGAGGATCTGTCATGAGGTAATGGTGCAGTGGACAAATACATATATACATCCCACTACTCCCAAAAAATCCCAATGAGTGAAAGGCAGAATATCCCATTATGGAAATAGTACTATCAGTACACAAAAACTAGATTTCAGTAATTGCACACTTAGTGTGTGTGTGTGTGTGTGTGTGTGTGTGTGTGTGTGTGTGTGTGTGTGTGTGTGTGTGTGTGTGTGTGTGTGTGTGTGCGTGTGTGTGTGTGTGCGTGTGTGTGCATGTGTGTGTGTGTGTGTGTGTGTGTGTGTGTGTTTTCCCGAGTATCAAGAAGGTTTTAAGATCAGACATATTTTGCTCAGACTCATATTGAGCAACGCCATCATACTGAAAGCCAAATTGGCATTTGTTAGGTTGGAATGTCCAAGAGATTAACCTTGCCTACAAACACTGGGGACAAAAAAGATCTTAGCCTCTATACGGAAACGCTAAGCAGAGTTGAGGCAATCTATGGTGATCATCTCCTCCCACACTGATGCACATTGGACCCCCTTAGAATGACAATTAAGACAATTATTAAAGTCAATTACTTTGCTTAGAACTGTGGCATCATTCTCAGTGATGACAGGATACTCCTAAGGAGAAGTGCCTTCCCTGCCTCAGACACATGCACAGATGGTTCAGATATGTTCTCTTCATAGCTCCCTAGAGGGGAGCATCTGAGATAATTTGTCCTGACATGGGTAACTGCAAGGTAGTACTCATGTACATCATCTATGAGCAGAAATCTGAAAATTTGTATCAAAATGGAAAAAAATACATTGATTGCCACTCATAAACTTTGCATAACATATCAATTTTGAATGTACTGAAGGGCTAATAACTCATTTGCTACTGGTCAGCTGCCACGTACTTGCCCATGTATTGACCATACATGTTTAAGCGTTACTACTGCATCCTGTCTCCTGCACAAGTCACCATTTAGCAAAGCAG
>NC_056730.1:166080869-166140869 GCF_019279795.1 Protopterus annectens | reverse complement strand
GTGTCTCTGCCCAAGTAACTGACACACACACCCACACACACTTTGAGAAGAGTTTATATAGCCACACAGATACTCCTGGGGAAGGCTGACACAGGTTCTCCAGCTGTGCCCCATTTTCCCAGACTATATGGTAGTACCAGCTGCCACCACCCACTAATATTTATCAGCTATTCAAAGGCCCTTAAAAGGGTGTCCAATTATTACTGTGCAATATCATTATCTAATTAGTAGTATAGCCCAGGGCTAAAGCTATTAGAGTGGCTTTGTACAATTTTACCAAAGGCATGCAAGTACTCTAAAGAGCTTAAATTATCTCTACAAATACAGCCACAGTTGAAAGGGTTTAAAAATATTTAATAACAAATAGTCAAAACACAAGACAATACTTTCTACTACACAGTGCTAGTCAAGAGTTCAGAGATCACAGAAAAATACTTAAAATAATTCAGTAGTACATTTCTGACATCACAGAAAAACACTTAGACTAATCATTCTAGTTTCTAGCTATTTCTAAGAGAAAACACAAGTCTAAGGTAAACTTACATATAGAGCAAGACAGTGCTGATGAGTTGGATGGTCAAGACAAAAATGCTTTTTGCTCTCTAATTCTCTCTGTTTTTAAGATCACATTCCTGGTTCACATTACATCATTCTTCACACTCCCCTTCATTCCCAGGCTAACAGAAACTACATTTATATTCTTAACATTTAATTTTGTTATCTTGCAGCTGGTCAAGAAGCAGAGCAATAAAAATACATTTGCATATTTAAATCTAGCAATTTAACTCTTGGTTAAAACAATAGAAAGAATGTCTTCATTTAGACATTTCGGCACCGTATTTAGATCAAAGGGTCACAACATGCTTTACTTGGTCAGCTTTCTGCCAGCAGATTGTACTATTGTTACATTTTTGCAGTTCCACATCTAACAGCAGTCTTTTCACATTTAAGACAACAAGCCTGTGGCTTACATTAATATTTACAAATGACAGAATTATCTATAAAATTCTATCTGGGTAGGCTGGTAGCCTTCACAATGATCATTACTAATGTGGTATAGTTTAGAATTATAAAGAATACTGTGACATAGCCACTTGGTGGCATAGATGGATAAAGCCCTGACTACTGCCCAACTGACCTGGGTTCGATTAGCACCTCGGGTAACTGATGGAGTGGCTTGGAAGGCATGGTTGTGCCTGCCCTGTGTGGTAGGGTGCTCAATGATATCCCTAAGAGGAGGCATGGCCAAAGAGAGGAGTGGTCCTCAGACACAATCGATGTGTGTGGGGTGGGGGATGAGACAGGATGGAAGCACAGATGAGCCACCAGAACAACCTTAGGTTTTATGGCCAGCCCCAGCGATACTGGACTAAGTCTGGGAGGTAGGAAAACAGCTGGCAGACCAGGTGTGGATATGAGGCACTGGGGGCTGGGCTGTTAAAGATGAGGTCAGAGGAGATCCAACAATAAAATAATGTCTGAGGAGATCCAAAAATAAAATAATGTCTGAGGAGGAGATCCAAAAATAAAATAAAAAAATATTGTGACTAGGAAGTTGAATTGTTTTGAAGTTTGCCTTATGGGCCTTTGAGATGAGAGACGGTGAGTCATTTATGCATGTTTCATGGTGGGTGTTGCCTGAGTTGAGTATTTGTGAGCATGCTCAGGGTATGTATTTCTTAGGTTGCATTTAGTAGGCGTTTGTGGCTTAGAGAGGTTACTTTTAAGAGCTTCAATGTAAGTAGGTCTATGTGTTTGGTCTATACTGTGTGTGATATGTATAGTGTGGTGTTATGATTTACTAGCAACCTATTTGTAGTTTGTATCTCCCCAAGGCTTTTATATACTGGCTAAAACCTTGTCCATCCCTCATAGTGCTTGTTTTAGGCAATGTCAGCCTTTCAAAGCTTCCAACTTAACTAAATAGTATCGAGATAACATGAAGGTATTGTTGCTCCACATTAAAAGCCTCAACAAAAACTTTCACTCCCTACAGGCACTGCGTACCTCGAAGTGCATCAATATATGTATTGTCACAGAGTTGTGGTTAAAGACTATTGGAAGAATCCTATCAGTGCAGGGTTCTAACACCTACCATGCATTCAGGCCCACCACACTAGAAGAAGGCACTACAGACAGCAGTGTTTCTGTATTTGTAAACCAAATTTCAACTCTTGGCTTGTTAAAATGGATAATGATCTAGAACTCCTCCATGTCCAGCTTACCATTAACAAAACCCTTATCACATCATAGCCAACTGTAGGATCCCCTCTATGCCTACCTTTGCCCATACCTCTTCCTTGACCAATATGGAGTCCATATGCATTAGGTCGAACACCATTCTCCTAGGGGAATTCAGCTACCACTCCATCAGCTGTGAGACTTATACACCCCTCACATGTATGCCCAGAGATTTCTGGACTTCATTAATACAAACTATCTGGATATGTTAGTCTACTCCTAAACTAGTAGAGACAAAATCCTGGACTTGGTCCTCACCAGTATGTACCAGCTCTGTTGCCTTGCAGTTGTAACTTCCTCCGCAGTAAATTGAAACATAAATCAGTCACATTCTCCATAAGACTGAAGCTGGAAGCATCCTCAAATCTCTCAGTATTCAGAGATTATTCAAAGGCTAACCTACTAAAACTGAGTGATGACCTGGCTAGTTTCAACATCCCCTTCTAACCTGATGACCTCACTGCAAATGCAAAATCCTTCAACTCTAATCTCTATGCAAATGTAAATAACTGCATAGATGCATTTGTCCCCTCCAAACTAAATACAATGCCAAAGTTAAAAATAAATCTCTGTGGTTGAACCCAAATACAAACATGCTCTATTTATTTATTTATTTTATTAACATTGGAATCCAAATACAAACATGCTCTATTTATTTATTTATTTTATTGACATTTGTTAACCGGGTTTGTCCAGCTGGGCCAGAGACCCATTTTCAGTGGAGAACCGAGGAGAAAAACTTCAGTTATAGACTGTTTACAATACATAAACGTTCAGTTTACAATACATAACATTTCAGTTTAAAATACATAAAATTGCAGTTTACAGTACAAATACATAGACATTCACAGTGTAAGATAAGAAAATGAGTATGGTGCATCAGATAAGTAGATCTATATACAATAGTAGTAAAACCCTTTTTTCTGTTATGGTAAATGTTCAGCAAATACTACTGTCAGCAATCCATAAAGGTTTTGAAGTGGAGTACTGTGTATGTTAAGGAAGTAGTATTTTAGGAACAGTACAAGTGTGAGGTGTGAGAGATGAAAATGCATGTATAAGGTGGACGGGGTAGCAGGAGGTAGATTAAGATGATAAGGCACTATGATGGGAAAAATTGGAAAAAGATTAGGATAAAGGATAATTGTGGAGTTAGGCAGGGTCATGACATGTACAAGTTTTGGTGTTAGGTAAGTGAAGTCTAAGTTATCTTTTTAAGTGTTTAGGGTGGGTAATGGAGAGTATGTGTGTTGGAAGTTTATTCCAATCTTGGGATACAGAGGATTTGTACAGTAGTTTACCGATAGTTTTCTTTGACTGGTAAATGTCTAGGAGTTGCTGGCTTGAGGTGGGAGTATAGGTGGATACCAAGGAGGAGAGAGCAGGGCAGGAGCATTGTTTGTAAAGTATGGAGTGAGCAATTTGAAACAGATAGAAGGAGTTGGTGTGGAAGTTCAAGCCATTGTAGAGAGTTGAATGCAAGACAATGGTGTGAGTTATAAGGGGAGTTTGTGACAAATCTTGCTATTTTGTGGTATGTTTGTTGGAGTTTGGTCAGGGTAGTGGACTGAATGTTAGTTAGGATTGGGGTGACATAGAGAAGGTAGGGGAGAAGAAGAGCCTGTGCCAGTGAGAGTCTAATTAGTCTATTAGAAGTCAAGAATTTTTGGTTGCAATTAAGCAAACCCAATTTTGGTGATTTTTTCACTTTTTATACTTTGAAGGATATGTAAGTTATATTTAAGTTTGTTGTCAATGATGGCACCTAGAACCTTTGTGTGGGAGTCAGGTTGTATGGTGGTGTTACTGGAGGATGTGATGATAAAGGTAGATTTAAGGTGAGAGAGAGAACGAGGGAGGAATAGCAGGAGTTTTTTTTTTATTTTGGGGTGTAGGATGAGTAAATTATCAGACAGCCACTTTTCAATGGATAGAAAAGTATTTAGGTAATAGTGTGAAGATCAGAGATATTGCTGGAAGTGCAGATAAGAGTTGAGTCATCAGCATATTGGATTAGAACAGCTTGTTTGCAGGAAGCCTATGAAGTTCATTAGTAAAGATGTTGAACAGGAGAGGACCCAAGATGGAATCTTGGGGTACCCCAGATGTCACTGGAAGGTATGGTGAGCAGGAGGAGTGCCATCAAACAGATTGTTGTCTATGAGACAGGTAGCTTGAGAAAAAGGCTAGGGTGGAAGCAGATAGACTGAGATTAGCGAGTTTAGATAGAAGTAAAGGATGACAGACAGTGTCAAAGGCTTTGGAGAGGTTGAGGAAAAGACAGGATATGAGGTGGTTGTTATCACAGACCTCAGCTACAGTATGTGTAAATGATAGGAGGGCTGTAGCAGTGCTGTGGTTAGGGTGGAAGCCATGTTAAGTGGGTGTGAGAAGGTTCAGATGCAGGAGATAGTTTAGGAGCTGTGTATGTATACATTTTTTGAGTATTTTGGAGAGAGGAGAAAAGATGGCAATTGGTTGAAAGTTAGATGGGTCAGTTGACTTCCCCCCTTTATTCAGGGGATGGTTAAGAAGGATTTCCAAATCTCTGGCACTGTTACTTCCTGAATAGCTCTATTGATTAATAGGGATACTGGGTAGGCTATGGATTCAGCAGCTATTTTGAGGAAAGTGGATGGTCAAGTTAACCAAAGTTAGACAGGAAGTAAAAATAGCCACCCAGTCAAAAGGCAAGCATAAGGCCTTCTTTAACTATGTTAAAGACATTAGAAACAATATTCGGCAAAACACTTTTCCCTCCTATCTCCCCCTACATTCCCAGATCACAAAACCACATCTGCATCCCCCTCAAATCTGTCAAGAACAAGTCTTCAAAGTACTTTCCAAAGCAAAACAGACTGCAGCTATGTGGTCAGATAACATACCAGACTGTCTATTGCCCAGCCAGAAACAGACCTGTCAACCCCCATACAAGAGGCCATTCAACATCAGCCAGTTTTTGTGCTGTATGGATGGAGGACAGCAACAGTCACCCCCTCAACAAAAATGAGGTGTTACCAGACCTTGGCAATTATACACTCATGGATATGACCAGCCTCATCTTTAAGGATAAGGAGAAGATCATTATAGAATTAATAAAAAAGGACATAGGTAAGCCACAAACTCTTGATCCATGATAGTCTGGTTTAGTTAAGGGCAGATCCTGCTTATTTAGCCTGGATGACTTCTCTGAAAAGGTTACTGAAACAATGGATGAGGGAAAATCTGTACACACCAGATATTTATAACTCCCAAAGGCATTTGACATCATCTAACAATATGGTATTGTTGAAAAACTCTCCCAGTTAAAGCTTACGCTTTGTATAACTCATGGGACAGCAAACTGGTTCACAAATAGAGCACAGGAAATTAGGGTGGGCAGCCGTACTTCCTCCAAATGACCTGTCACTAGTGGTGTACCCCAAGATTTAGACCTTGGGCCACTCCTCTTTGGCTTTTACTTCTTGGAAGTGAAAGCTAATTGTAAGGGTTTATGGCTGAACACGTTTGCATATGACTATAAACTTAGTACCATCATAAACTCTCCAGAGGACACCAAAATCCTCCAAATGGTCCTTTCCCAAACAAATAGCTGGTGTCATAAGCATGAACTAAATGTAAGTGTCAAAAAATGTATAACAGTCTTCTTAAGCAAACACAACATGCCCTGTAACTGTGACATTGACAACACACCTCTGAAAATTGATTTAGTATTTAGGGCCCTGAGAGACTATATTGACAACAAACTGTACTTCTATCACCATGTATCCACTTTTGCAAGAAAGTCCTTTTTCGTTAATTAGCAAGGTATGGTGTCTGAGTCCAGGGATGTGATCATTCCAGTATATTCGGCATTTATTAAGCTGATTAGTGAGTGTACAGTCTCCTCTCTGTACTCCTCTAAGCACTTAACACAAAATGACTGGCCACTATGCTTTCTCACCAACAAAATCAAGGGCCTAAATTATAACCATCATAACTGAATATCTCTCTTTTTCTCTCTCCATCTGCCCTTCATCAGTCTGCATTATTTACTTGAAATATAAATGACTAGGTACCAGATACCTCATAGCAATATACTTACTTCTTTGAACTCTTGTAATTACTCTTGTAAATACCATGTTCCTGTATAATTTTGATGTTATTTGTAGCCACTGGGGATGCACAAGCCAGTGCATTTCTTTGTGCCAGTCCCAAGCCCAGATAAATGGGGAGGGTTGCGTCAGGAAGGACATCCAGCGTAAAACTTTGCCAAATAATTAATGCGGACACCAGTAAATATTTACATACCGGATCGGTCGAGGCCAGGGTTAACAACGACCACCACCAGTACTGTTAGCCAACAGGGTGCTGGCAGAAATTAGGCTACTGTTGGCCGAAGGAGGAGAAGAGGCAGAAGGCATGGCCAAAGGCAGGAAGAGAGGAGAAAGGCTAGGACTGTGGTAGTGAGGGTCAGAACTTTGAATGTTGGCAGTATGACTGGTATAGAGAGAGAACCAGCTGATATGATGGACAGAAGGAAGGTTGGTATATTGTGTGTGCAAGAGACCAGATGGAAGGGGAGTAAGGCTAGGTGTATCAGAGGTGTGTTCAAATTGTTTTATTATGGTGTGGATGGGAAGAGAAATGGCATAGGAGTTATCCTGAAGGAACAGCATGCTAAGAGTGTTTTGGAGGTGAAAAGAGTCTCGGATAGAGTGATGTTTATGAAGCTGGAAATTGATGGTGTAATGATGAATGTTGTTAGTGCATATGCTCCACAAGTTGGGTGTGCAATGGATGAGAAAGAAACATTTTGGAGTGAGTTGAATGAAGTGGTGATGACTGTACCCAAGGGTGAGAGAGTGGTGATTGGAGCAGATTTCAATGGGCATGTTGGTGAAGGGAACAGAGGGGATGGGGAAGTGATGGGTAGGTATGGTGTTAAACAAAGGAATGCAGAAGGTCAGATGGTAGTGGATTTTGTGAAAAGAATTGACATGGCTGTGGTGAATACATATTTTAATAAGAGGGAGGGGCATAGGGTGACATACAAGAGTGGAGGAAGATGCACACAGGTAGATTATATCTTATGTAGGAGGGCCAGTTTGAAGGAGATTGGAGACTGTAAAGTGGTGACCGGTGAAAGTGTAGTTAGGCAGCATAGGATGGTGGTTTGTAGGATGACGTTGGTGATCAAGAAGAGGAGGAGGAGTGTGAGGGCAGTACCAAGGATCAAATGGTGGAAATTGAGAAAGGGTAATTGTGAGGTGGAGTTCAGGGATGAGTTAAGACAGGCACTGGGTGGCAGTGAAGAGTTACCAAATAGCTGGGTAACTACAGAAGAGCTAGTAAGGGAGACGGCTAGAAAGTTGCTTGGTATGAAATCTGGACAGAGGAAGGAAGACAAGGAGACATGGTGGTGGAATGAGGAAGTACAGGAGAGTATACAGAGAAAGAGGTTGGCAAAGAAGAAGTGAGATTGTCAGAGAGATGAAGAAAGTAGACAGGAGTATAAGGAGATGAGGTGCATGGCAAAGAGAGAGGTGGCAAAGGCTAAGGATGAGGCATATGAAGAGTTGTATGAAAGGTTGGACATTAAGGAGGGAGAAAACGACCTGTACTGATTGGCTAGACAGAGGGACTGAGCTAGGAAAGATGTGCAGCAGGTAAAGATGATAAAGGATAATGAGGGAAACATACTCACAAGCGAGGAGAGTGTATTGAGGAGATGGAAAGAGTACTTTGAGGGGTTGATGAATGAAGAGAATGAGAGGGAGAGAAGGTTGGATGATGTGGGGATAGTGAATCATGAAGTACAATGGATTAGCAAGGAGGAAGTAAGGATAGCTATGAAGAGAATGAAGAATGGAAAGGCTGTTGGCCCAGATGACATACCTGTGGAAGCATGGAGGTGTTTAGGTGAAATGGCAGTGGAGTTTTTAACCAGATTGTTTAATAAAATCTTGGAAAGTGAGAGGATGCCTGAGGAATGGAGAAAAAGTGTTTTGGTACCGATTTTTAAGAATAAGGGTGATGTGCAGAGCTGTAGTAACTACAGAGGGATTAAATTAATCAGTCACAGCATGAAGTTATGGGAAAGAATAGTGGAAGCTAGGTTAAGAAGGGACGTGATGATTAGTGATCAGCAGTATGGTTTCATGCTGGGAAAGAGCACTACAGATGCGATGTTTGCTCTGAGAGTGTTGATGGAGAAGTACAGAGAAGGTCAGAAGGAGTTGCATTGTGATTTTGTAGACTTAGAGAAAGCATATGACAGGGTGCCTAGAGAGGAGTTATGGTATTGTATGAGGAAGTTGGGAGTGTCAGAGAAGTATGTAAGAGTAGTACAGGATATGTAAAAGGGTAGTGTGACAGCGGTGAGGTCTGCGGTGGGAGTGATAGATGCGTTTAAGGTGGAGGTGGGATTACATCAAGGATCAGCTCTGAGCCCCTTCTTATTTGCAATGGTGATGGACAGGTTGACAGATGAGATCAGACAGGAGTCCCTGTGGACTATGATGTTTGCAGATGGCATTGCAATCTGTGGTGAGAGTAGGGAACAGGTGGAGGAGACCCTGGAGAGATGGAGATATGCTCTAGAGAGAAGAGGAATGAAGGTCAGCAGGACTAAGACAGAATATATGTGTGTGAATGAGATGGAGGATAGAGGAATGGTGAGGATGCAAGGAGTAGAGGTGGTGAAGGTGGATGAGTTTAAATACTTGGGATCAATAGTTCAGAGTAATGGTGAGTGTGGAAGAGAGGTGAAGAAGAGAGTACAGGCAGGATGGAGTGGGTGGAGAAGAGTGTCAGGAGTGATTTGTGACAGACAAGTACCAGTAAGAGTGAAAGTGAAGGTTTACAAGAGGGTAGTGAGACCAGCTATGTTATATGGGTTGGAGACAGTGGCATTGACAAAAAGGCAGGAGTTTGAGTTGGATGTGGCAGAGTTAAAGATGTTAAGGTTTGCATTGGGTGTGACAAGGGTGGACAGGATTAGGAATAAGTATATTAGAGGGTCAGCCCAGGTTGGAAGGTTTGGAGACAAAGCCAGAGAGGCAAGATTATGTTGGTTTGGACATGTGCTGAGGAGGGATGCTGAGTATATTGGGAAAAAGGTGCTAAGGATGCAGCTACCAGGTAACAGGAAAAGAGGAAGGCCTAAGATAAAGTTTATGGATGTGGTGAGAGAGGACATGCAGGTGGTTGATGTGGTAGAGCAAGATGCAGAGGACAGGAAGAAATGGAAACAGATGATCCGCTGTGGCGACCCCTAATGGGAACAGCTGAAAGAAGATGATGATGATGATGTAGTAATGTACTTACTTCTTGGAACTCATGTAATTATCATGTTTCTGTATAATTTTTTGTTATTTGTACAAAGTTTGTACATCTGTATAACTGGAGCTTTTCTCCCCGGCCTTTGTTGAAAATGGGTTCTTTCTAACCCAGTTGGACCATCCCAGTAAACAAATATCAAATAAATGAAAATAAAAACTACACTAACTGTTACAAAGCCTTGTCCCTCTTCTCAAAATCTTGTAGGCTACTGAAGAATGATCTCTACCTTGTATAAAGCTTCAACACACCATGACCTCTCAAATCAACTGCACATCCGCAAGACCAATAGTGACATAAACACAAGCAAAAGTCTCTTCTACAACATAAATAGAACATGTAGGTATTGGTACATGTCACAGAAAACATCAGTTCTTGGCAACTGTATTCTTCCAAACCAAAAACAAAGGAAACAAACAAGTAAAATTCTAAAATAAAGGTGAAAGGAAGCTCCAAACCACTCAGAAATGTAATAAAACAAGTGAAGAATATAGTAATGTGAAGCACTTTTCGTCCGGTCAAGTAGCTGGACATCTTCAGACAAAATCAAATATCAAACTCCATTGTTAAAAACACAGACATTTCCCTCCTTCTAGAGAGTTAGCCAATCAAAAATATGCACACTTACTAAATTAATTAACACATACACTAATTAAAATTGAAATCGGTAAATAGGCAAGTAAAAAACCTTCTAAAAGGAATACTAGTTTTAAAACATATAAGTGATTTGCATTAAAGTACATATGAAAATGCCCAACAATTACATATTATACATTTATTACCTGTTTAATATTAATATAAATACAGCTGTATTAATACTGACATAAAAGTTAAGAGTGATGGTAACAATAACAAACAAAAAATTCATTACTGTTACATGAATTTAAAATTGGAACCTACCAATAATTCATCTAGTGAGGCTTCTCAATTTCAGACTACAAGCTATCAAAATCACTCCATTCAAACCTGATTTTCTACTAGAGTCAAGGCGTAACTGCCATAGTACCTCTTGTATTTCTAACATCAAAGGAAAAGGACCCCTTTTAATGTTAGGGACAATTTGGTCAATAACCCTGATCCAGAACAAATCACTTATATGTTTTAAAACTGGTATACCTTTTAAAAGGTTATTTACTTGCCTATTTACCAATTTCAATTTTAATTAGTGCATGTGTTAATTTAGCAAGTGTGCATATTTTTGATTGGTTAACCCTCTAGAAGGAGGGAAATGTCTGTGTTTTTAACAATGAAGTTTGATATTTGATTTTGTCTGAAGAAGCCCGGCCACTTGACCGGACGAAAAGCGCTTCACATTACTGTATTCCTCACTTGTTTTATTAAATTTTGGAGTTGTTTGGAGCTTCCTTTCGCCTTTATTTTAGAATTTCAATTGTATTCCTCGCCACATAAAGCAAAATACTTTCTTTAATAGTGTCAAACATAATTTGATTGAAAGGATGGGAAACCACAAATTCACCCCCTGCTTTAGCACCCCTGTCTGTTATGGGTAGGGGTAACATGAAAATACTCAGCCATCTCTGGATTGTTTGTACCTTTATTACAATGGCTAAAACGTTCATGGGAATTCAAGTCTAGGTTTCTAAAGATCTTTGATCAATGGTCTAGAATGCACCTATGAACAAATATGGCAACTTCTTGCACATCTTCCTATGTATTATGTTGCCTTTTTAAATCTGACATAAATTAGTGACCTTTTCCTTTTACTATGGTGGTACTTCCCTATAAATACTTATATCAGTGGGCTGTCCCAGACTGTTAGCAAACTCCACATTTGTATTCAAAATTCTTGTATCTTTCACACAGCAGCTAATTGGTGCTTCACTATATTCTATTCATGAATCCCAACATGTTTCTTATAGTTAAATGAGTTGTCTGATGCATTTTCACTAAATGTGAGTTTCAAGGGAAGAGAAGTTTAATGTTTCACATGCTAAATCTGTCTTCAGTATAACAGTGTTTTGTTTTGTTTAGAAAATGGCTGTTAATGTTTTGTTGTAACATTTGAAGTAAAAGTTTTAATGAAATTCAAATCTCTGTGATAATTGCAAAAGTAAGGAAGAAAACAGTATGTACACTGACTGGTATGAACTCTGTTTTATTGAAATGGGAGGAGACAGCTAAGTAATGGGATATTGGTATGGCTGACAGTGGGCTGATTCATTATTTTGCAGAGTGCACCATTTGTCCAGAATCCAACTTGGTTGACTCTGAAAGCATATGCTGTAACAATATGGCATTATCAGTCATTAAGGTAGGTCAGACCTGTACTGAGTGAAGTCAGAGGGGTTAGCTCTTCTTGATGACATGGTATACATAATTTCTCTGCACAAAGGGGGATCATCAACTGACCCTGGGGATTATATGCCCATTAGCTTGACTAGCCTCATCTGCAAGGCCATGAAAAGAATCATTATGGACCTTATTTAAAAGGACATAGGTAATCTCCAAACTCTGGACCCAACCTAGTTCAGATTTGTTAAAGGTAGATCATGACTGTTAAACATGGTTGACTTCTTTGAGAAAGTCACCAATGCCCTGAACAAGGGAAAGACAGTGCATACCACTTATTTGGACCTAGCCAAGGCATTTGACACAATCCACCACTTGGATATTATACAGAAACTCTCCAACTTGGGATTTAACCCCCTACATTGCCAGATGAGTAGCCAACTGGCTCACCAACAGGACACATACTGTCATAGTGGGTGACTTTATCTCTAGCAAGTGAGCAGTCACCAGTGGAGTACCAGAGGGTTCTGTGCTGAGCCCCTTACTGTTCTGAATTTATTTCTCAGAAGCCCAGATAAACTTGGATGGCCTGTGGCTGACCGGGTTTGATGATTATTGCAAATTGGGAGCAATCATGGTGTCCCTCAATGATGTTAATATACTGCAGACAGGGTTAACGCAGACAAGTGATTGGTGCCAAAGCCATATATTAAAGCTAAATGCAAAAAATGCATTAGTATTCCCTTTGGGAAAGCTGAAATTCCTGCTAATGACATTATAGACAGCAACCCCCCCCCCCCCCAGTGTAAACTCAGTGGTATATAATCTGGGTACTCAGACTGATCACAATCTGAACTTTGACTACCACGTATCCACAGTAGTGAGGAAATCCTTCTGTGTGGCACATATTATAAGTAAGGGCATTGCAGCTAGATCTAAGGATGTTATAATTCCACTATACTCAGCCCTCATCAGACCAATAATTGAGCACAATTCGGCTTTGTCAAGGGCAGATCTTGCCTTTTGAACCTGGTTGACTTCTTCGAAACAGTCACCAAAGCCATAGATGAAGGGAAGGTAGTCCACACAGCCTATCTGGACCTTGCAAAGGCATTTGACACAATACCCCACTCTGGCATCATAGATAAGCTATCCAGCTTAAATATAAACCCCTATGTCACAAGATGGGTCGTAAACTGGCTCAAAGACAGAACCCACAGAGTGAGAGTTGCTGGAGCCATGTCAGACTTGAAACCGGTCACAAGTGGCGTCCCACAGGGTTCTGTCCTGGGACCACTCTTGTTCGGTATATACTTTTCCGAGGTACAGGCAAACATGGGAGGACTATGGCTCACCAAGTTCGCAGACGACTGCAAACTGGGCGCCATAATCAACTCTCCAGCTGACACAAACATCCTTCAAAAAGGTCTCATAGAGGCAGATAACTGGTGCCAGCGCCATGGTCTAAAGCTAAATGCCAAAAAATGTATAGTCATACCCTTTGGCAAAAACAATGTGCCCACAAATTACCACATAGGCGGAAACCCATTAAGTACAGAGAAAGTTATTAGGAACCTGGGGACCCAAGTTGATAGCAATCTCTCCTTTGAAAACCACATAGCCAAAGTGGTTAGAAAGACCTTATACATAGCCCACCTCATCACGAAGGGTTTCACATCTAGATCAAGAGAGGTAATCGTGCCCCTTTATTCATCCCTCATCAGGCCCATCATAGAATACAATGCCCCTTTTGGGATGTACCTTACCTGACACCTGCAGCAATTAGAAAGACCCCAAAAGTATCTCACCAAGAGGATCAAGGGTCTCAAACAGATGCCATATGCTGCTCGGTTAAAAAAACTCCAGCTCTACTCAGTCACATACCGCCTACTTCGAGGCGATCTATGCCTGACATACAAAGCTATGTCAAATCCAGAATTAATGGACATGCTCCACCTCAGTAAATCTAAATCCCTTAGAGCCACACGCTCGAGGGACTTGAACCTCAGCACAGAAATAAATAGAACTTGCTGGAGGGACAGGTTCATAACCCAGAGGCTCCCTTCACTCTGGAATAGAATTCCAGTTCATGTGAGGCAGAGCACCTCACTGAATGTCTTCAAGAAGAATCTCGATAGGTGGATGGGGGATCGTAGGTTTGTCCCAGGGATTACTCCCATGTTGCTATTAGACAGAGGCACAGTAAACTAAACCTTAAAGGGCACAGTATACTCAAATCAAGGGGTGGCGTAAACCATACAGAATCGGGCTAGGCTTATAATTGCCTCAGGGCAGATAGCCTAGTATGAACCTATGAACCTATGAACAATGCTCTCTTTTGCATGTACTTCACCAGGCAACTGCAACAATTGTCAAGACCACAGAGGTTTCTCATCAAGGAATTACTGGATACATAAAGCAAGTCTTATGCTCAAAGACTTAAAGCCTTGTCACTGTATTCTGTCTTCTACAGGTTGCTGAGGGGTGACCTGTGCTGCCTTACAGGGCAGTCTCTGTCTCAGCCCTGATGGAAATGCTGCACATTCATAAATCTAACTGTAGGAGGGTCACACTCCAAGGATCTTAACCTAGCCTCTAACATGAACAGTTCATGCTGCAGAGAGATATACATCTCCCAGAGACTGCTACTTCTCTGGAACAAGCTACAAATTCAAGTGAAATAGAGCTCCTCCCTCACCCTCTTCAAACACAACCTAGATAAATAAATGGGTGACCGCAAATTCACTCCTGGGGTGGTTCCTATGTCCCTCCTGGACAAAGGAATATGGTATTAACTACCATAGACCCTTACCTCTGTGAACTTCATTTACCTAACCACCAATTGGGATGACTTATAGGTTCATAGGTTCATAGGTAGATACTAGGCTATCTGCCCCAGGGCATTTATAAGCCTAGCCAGAGTGTATTTGGCTTCCGCCTCCCTATTAGATTAGCCTACTGTGCCTCTGTAAAGTAGGTCACAGAAGGTACCCTTTTAAGATTAGTTTACTGTGCCTCTGTCTAGCAGGGACACAGGAGAGATCCCAGGGGTGAATTTGTGATTTCCCATCCACGCGTCCAGATTTCGCTTGAAGAGGGTCAGCGAGGGGCTATGTCTAACATGAATTGGGATTCTATTCCAGAGTGAGGGGAGCCTCTGGGAAATGAATCTGTCCCTCCAGCATGTCCTATTTATTTTTGTGCTGAGGTTTAGTTCCCTGGAGTGTGTAGCTCTAAGGGACTTGGATTTTTTGAGGTGGAGCATGTCCATTAATTCTGGGTTTGACATGGTTGTACGTCAGGCATAGATCGCCTCTGAGTAGGTGGTAAGCAGCTGAGTAGAGCTGGAGTTTCTTTAGTCGAACTGCAAAGGACATCTGTTTGTAGCCCATGATCCTCTTAGTGAGGTACTTTTAGGGTCTCTCCAGTTGCTGCTGGTGTCAGGTAAGGTACATCCCAAAAGGGGCATTGTATTCAGTTATGGGCCTGATGAGTGACGAGTAGAGGGTCACAATGACCTCTCTTGATCTAGATGCGAACCCTTTTGTGATAAGGTGGGCTATATAGAAGGTCTTTCTAACCACTTTGGCAACGTGATTATCAAAGGAGAGATTACTATCTACATTGGTCCCCAAATCTCTAATTACTTCTTCTGTACTTAATGGATTACCACCTATGTGGTAATTTGTGGGCACCTTGTTTTTCTCAAAGGGAATGACTATACACTTTTTAGCATTTAGCTTGAGGCCATGGCTCTGGCACCAAGCATCTGTCTCTGTGAGACCTTTTTGGAGGATGCTTGTGTCAGCTGGAGATTCGATTATGGCCCCCAGTTTGCAGTCATCTGCAAACTTTGTCAGCCATAAGCCCCCCCCCCCCATGTTAGCCTGAACCTCAGAGAAGTATATACCGAACAAGAGAAGTCCCAGAACTGAGCCCTGTGGGACACCACTTGTAACTGGTTTGGATTCGGACATGGCAACTGCGATTCTGACCATGTGGGTTCTATCTCTGAGCCAGTTTGCAACCCATCTTGTGATATAGGGGGTGATATTTAAGCTGGTAAGCTTATTTATGATGCCCGAGTGGGGTATTGTGTCGAATGCTTTTGCGAGGTCCGGGTAGGCTGTGTTGACTACATTGCCCTCATCTATGGCTTTGGTAACTGTTTCAAAGAAATCAACTAGGTTTAAGAGGCAAGATCTGTCCTTAACAAAGCCGAATTGGGTAGGGTCCAGTGTGTGGAGGCTCCCAATGTCTTTGTTTATGAATTCCATGATAATACACTCCATAGCTTTACAGACCAGACTAGTCAGGCTTATGGGGCGATAGTTTCCGGGGTCCGTTGTGGCACCACCTTTGTGGAGTGGGAACACTGTAGCTGCACGCCATTCTTTGGGTACACATCCTATAGTAAGGCTAAGTTTGAACAGTGACTTAATGTGAGGGTTCAGTTTTTCTTGGAGCTCATGTAAGACACAGCCTGGGACATCGTCCGGTCCCATAGATGCTGTGTTTTTTGCTTTGGAGAGGGCAGCTTTCACCTGTGCATCTGTGATGTCAGGGAGGTTACATTCAGTTGGGATAGGCATTTGCTCCTTTGGGGGGGAAGGGGGGGGGGAGTTTGCGCTGAATCTGTCTGCCAGGATGTTGGCTATATCTGTAGGTTCAGTATATTTTGTACCATTATGCAACAATTCAGAGCATATCTGGGAGTTTCCATCCATGTTCCTGACATAACTAAAGAAGGCCTTGTGATTATCTTCAGTGTCTAGGGCAATTTTTCTTTCGAAACTGGCCTTTGATGATTTTATGAGGGATCGAAATTTCTTGCTAATACTGATCAGAGATGCCTTCCCTTTTTGGGATTTTGCTCTGTCATGTAGTAGCTTCCTCCTTCTGTTGTATAGCTTATTTATGGCCGGGGTCCACCAGACCGGTCTCCTGTTTTTGGAGGAGTGAGTCTTGGTTTTATTTGGGATAGCACGATCCATGCATTCCTGCAGGTGCTCATAGAATACATTTGTAAAGGATTCTGCAGATTGGGTTGTATTATCCTCTGGCCCAGGGGCTTTGTAGGATTCCACCTCAGTCTTGAGAAGTGCAAAGTTGGCTTTTGAGAAATTCTTTACAGTGATTTCCTTGGCTGGGGGTGGGGTTGGGATATGGATGTCCAGGGAAATTTGTTTATGGTCTGATCTTACCAATGAGGGGTTTACCTCTGGTGTGGAACAGAGTCCCCATGTTGGTGCTGACCAGGTCCAATATGTTGTTCCCTCTTGTGGGAGTGGTGACCAGTTGTTCCATTGCGTTAGAGTTTATAAATTCAAGGAACCGTTGGGCGAGGGTGTTTGGGCTTGAGTAGTTTTCCCAGTCAATGTTTGGGTAGTTAAAGTCACCCAATAACATAGTGTTTGGAGAGACCTTCATATTCTCCAGTGTTCTCAGGAATGCCAAGTGGGGTTCCTGTAATGGGGAGGGTGTTCTGTAGCAGGCTACAAACTGAAAGGCAGTTTTGCCCGCTGTTAGTTGCACATGAATGGTTTCCAATGCTTCGTGCAGTGCCACTAACCTGGAGGTGTAGGTATCTTTGATGAATATAGATACTCTCCCTCCTTTTGTGCTTCGGTCGAATTTTGGGGTCAAAACGCATGGTATGAGTTATAACCTGGTAGTGGTGGGGTGCTCTCAGGAGCCTTGAACCAGGTTTCTGTTACTGCACAGACATCGATTTTCTCCATACTGAGGAGAGCCTCAAGTGCGTGCATCTTGAGGTTTAGACTTCTGGCATTAAGTAGCATTACCTTTAGTTTTTTTATCCTTGGGTTGTCTATGGAGGTGGGTTTGTCCTTTGAGCCTTGCCTAAAAAAGGCACTATGGGGGTGGCAAGAGCCTTGGCCAGTATACAAAAGCCTAAGGGTGACAGGTGCAAGCTGTCCCTAGCGAAGCAAAATGGCTTGTCGAGCATGTCATCCCAGGCTGATAGACACTGGATTCCCTTTGAATAACACCAATACTTTAGCCAATTGTTGAAATTGATCATTTTGTCTTTATACTGTGGGATCATTCTTGGTGAGGGCAAGATGCTACTCAAGGTCAGGGTCATACCAGCCTGGGCTACATGGTCAGAGAGCTCCTCTATGTCTCTTTTCATGTAGTCCAGGCAGGTACGTCTCAGGTCATTCACACCAACATGGACAATGACGGAGTCATACTTGTACTGGCTTTGGAGTGACCTGAGTGCTTGCGTTATGTGGCGGATCCTGGCACCTGACAGGCAGCTTACAGTGACCTTCTCCTTGTTCAGTCTGTTGAGCGGAACGTCAGTGTGCCGGACAATAGAGTCTCCTATAACAAGTGTATTTGGTGTGTTGTTTGGCCTTAAGGGCTGTGACTGTGAGGCACACTGATTTTGTGAGATATGTGATTTGTGGGTATTGTTGAGGGGTGGCTGTTGCTTGAATATCTGCTTAGGAGGTCTTTGCTGTTTAGGCAGATTTTTATTTAGAGCCTCCGAGTATATTTTTTTGTGTGTTTGTGGTTGGGTATGCAGATGCAATGGGTCTGTGTGAGACTGGATTTGTGGTGTGGGTGGTTACCTTTTCCTCCTGACTGACTGTGCCAGTCTTGGGTTGAGAGAGCTCTGCCTCCAGTTTGGCTGTGCAACTGCATCTCTCACATGTATTAGAGTTTGTTGGAAGGAGGAGAGGGTTGCCTGTGTACATAAGGCAATTGTAACATTGCCTCAAAATTCCCAGATTCACCAGCTGGACTGGAGAGTAACCTTGAAACTGACCCTTGGACATACCAGATTAGTATAGGGAACTGTTTTTTTACTGCTCAGATTAGGGAAGGGAACTGATTTTTCACTTGATCAGGTAGGACCAATTGGGAGTCTAATACTTATGGGAAGTCAAGGAGGGTGTAGTGCTTTAGTTAGTTAGTGTTTCCTTATAAGAGCTGAGCAAGTGCAGGGCTTTAGAAAGAGAATAGAGTGATTACTTTGAGAGTTTGAACAGTTCTAAGGGAAAAGTGAAGAGCAGACTTTGTGGAGCCTGGAATAGTTTAAACCTGTTTAGGCGGCGCTGCCCGCTGCTGCTCAGTGTGCAAAACCGTGCAAAGAGAGAGTTGTAGGGTTTTAAGAGAGAGAGAGATCAAGGAGTTTAGAATTGACCCAAAATGGCCAATAAAACTACAGCTTCTAGGTAGTAACCACTCCTCCAGGGACAGGCAGGCTGTTCAGTGTTAACCACTCCCATTGGTGAACACAGAGACTTCTCTTTAGCCCAAGCAAGCACTGGCCTTCTAGAAACTTCCAAACAGTACAGAATAGCAAATCTGCAACTGAACTTTCTTAACTTTCAGAAAGTGGGAAAAAAGCAAGATTTTTTTTGTTTTTTTTTTCTTTTTGTTGTAGTTTAAAGGTAGCAGAGATACACAAGCAGCAAAATAATCACAACAGTGCAATAAATGATTCCACACTTGAGTGCTAGGCCAAAATCAGGTAAAATGCAGTTTTTAAAGAAAAAAAATGATTTAAAATTAAGTGCAACACAGGAAATGCAGTAAATAGGCTCTAGCCAAGTTTGCTCTTTAAATTTTCCCTTAGAAAGCTCTACTCTTAGAATAACCAGTCTACTCATTATATTATAAGCATAGCACTTGTTCTCAAAGCTTCTCTTCTAAGTAAGCACTCTCAAACTCAAGTAGCACTACATCCACCTACCACCCCAACCACTTCCCTTAAAGGCACAGCACTCTCTTATAATATGCTAGCATGTCGAGTGGTAGATTGCTAGCATCTTCTCCTGCTCAGCTGGTTAATCTGGGAATCTTGAGACAATGCTATAATTGTCTCATGTACACAGACAACCCTCTCCTCCTCCCAACAAACACAAATACATGTGAGAGATGCAACTATATAGCCAAACTGGAGGCTGAACTCTCTCAACTCAGGACTGGCAAGACCAGACAGGAGGAGAAGGTAACCACACACACAAAAAACCCAGTCACACATAGACCTACCCCAACTGCAAATCAAGCACATAATAACACAAAACATACTCGGAGGCTCTATTAAAAAAACTTACCAAAACAGCAGAGGCTCCCAAAGTAGACACCCAAAAATCCACCACCTCAAAACATAACACATGCAACACATACTTCAATAAATTGGTGTGTCAATAAATCACAGCCCTTAAGGCCAAACACTATGCCTGATACACTAGTGATAGGTGACTCTATAGTCAGACACACTGACGTCCCACTTACCAGGCTGAGCAAGGAGAGGGTAACGGTAAGCTGCCTATCAGGGGCTAGGATCCGCCATATAACACACGCACTCAGGTCACTCAAAAGCACGTACAAATTTGACTCTGTCATTGTCCATGCCGGCGTGAATGACCTGAGACGTACCTCCTTGGACTACATGAAAAGAGACATAGAGGAGCTCTCTGATTATGTAGCCCAGGCTGGTATGACCCTGACCCTGAGCAGCATCCTGCCCTCACCAAGAATGATGCCACAATACAAAGACAAGATGATCAGCTTTAATAATTGGCTCAATTACTGGTGTCATTCTAGGGGGATCCAATGTCTGTCTACCTGGGATGACATGCTTGACAAGCCACGCTGCTTCGCAAGGGATGGCTTGCACCTGTCACCACTGGGCTTCCGGATATTGGCTAAGGCTCTTGCCACCCCCATAGTGCCTTTTTTAGGCAAGGCTCAAAAGATGAACCCACCTCCTTAGAAAACAAAAATGGAAAAAAATTAAGGGTAATGCTGCTCAACGCCAGAAGTCTAAACCTCAAGATGCAGGCTCTCGAAGCACTCCTCAGTATGGAGCACATCGATGTCTGCACTGTAACCAAGACCTGGTTCAAGGCTCCTGAGAGCACCCCAGCGCTACCAGGCTTTACCTCGTATCATGCTTTTCGGCCCCAAAACCCGGGCCGAACCACAAAGGGAGGGGGAATGTCCATATTCATCAAGGATACCCACACCTCCAGGTTAGTGGCAACTCATGAAGCATCGGAGACCATCCAGGTGCAGCTAACCATAGGCAAAAGTGCTATACAACTGGTTGCATGTTACAGACCACCCTCCCAATCTCAAGAACCCCACTCAGACTTCCTGAAGACATTGGAAGATATGAATGTCTCACCAAATACCATCATATTGGGAGACTTCAACTACCCTAACATAGACTGGGTGTACTATTCTAGCCCTAAGACCTTAGCCCAAAGGTTCCTGGAATTCATAAACTCAAATGCAATGGAGCAGCTAGTCACCTCTCCCACAAGGGGGGATAATATACTAGACCTGATCATCACAAACATGGGGACAAAATGCTCCACACCAGAAGTATTCCCCTCACTGGTGAGATCTGACCACAAACTAATCACCCTGGATATACATTTACCACCTCCACCCCCAGCACAAAAGACTACACTGAGAAACTTCTCAAAAGCCGACTTTAAACTTCTCAAGACTGAGATGGTATCATTTAAGCCCATAGGGCCAATGGAAACCACATCCCACAATGCTGAATCCTACACAAATGCTTTCTACGGACATCTCCAAGAATGCATGGATCGTGCAATCCCACATAAAACCAAGACCCTCTCCACCAAACGAAAGCATCCTGTCTGGTGGACCCAACCATAAACAAATTGTATAACAAAAGAAGGACGCTACTGCAAGACAGAGCAAAATCCCATAAAGGGAAGGCATCTCTGATCAGCACTAGTAGAAAGCTACGTTCTCTCATAAAAACATCCAAGGCCAACCTTGAGAGAAAAATCACCAAGGACACTAAAGATAACCACAAGGCATTCTTCAGTTATGTTAGAAACCTGGGCGGAAACCCTCAGATATGCTCAGAGTTAGTACACAACGACAAAAAATTTACCGAACCCGCAGATATTGCCAACATTCTGGCAGACAGGTTCAGTGCAAATTTCTCCCCTCCGTCACCTCCAAAAGAAGAAATACTCATCCCAGCTGAATGTAACCTCCCTGTCATCTCTGATGTCCAGGTGAGAACCGCCCTCAGCAAAGCAAAAAACACAGCATCTATGGGACCCAATGGTATCCCCGGATGCGTGATACGTGAACTCCAAGAGGAGCTAAACCCGCATATAAAAATGTTATTTAACTTTAGCCTTACTACAGGATATGTACCTGAACACTGGCGTACAGCAACAGTGGTCCCACTCCACAAGGGAGGCTCCACTACAGACCCTGGGAACTACCGCCCCATAAGCTTGACCAGCCTGGTTTGCAAAGCTATGGAAAGAATTATTATGGAACTCATAAACAACGACATTGGGGACCTACAGACACTTGATCCCACCCAGTTCGGCTTTGTAAAGGGCAGATCCTGCCTTTTGAACCTGGTTGACTTTTTCAAAACGGTCACTAGAGCCATTGATGAGGGTAAGGCAATCCATACAGCCTACCTGGACTTGGCTAAAGCCTTCGACACAATACCCCACTCAGGGATCATAGATAAGCTAAACAGCTTAAATGTAAATCCATATGTCACAAGATGGGTTGCAAACTGGCTAAAGAACAGAACCCATAAAGTCAAGATTGCGGGAGCCATGTCAGACTCAAAGCCAGTCACAAGTGGTGTCCCACAGGGCTCTGTCCTGGGACCCCTCTTGTTCGGCATTTACTTCTCTGATGTGAAAGCAAACATGGGAGGGTTGTGGCTGACAAAGTTCACAGATGATTGCAAACTAGGTGTCACAGTCGATACACCAGCTGAAACATACATCCTACAGAAAGGCCTCACCGAAACGGACAACTGGTGCCGGAATCATGGCCTTAAACTGAATGCCAAGAAATGTATAGTCATCCCCTTTGGGAAAAACAAAGTACCCACAAATTATCACATAGACAGTAACCCATTGAGTACCGAAAAATTAATCAGAGACCTGGGGACCCAAGTTGATAGTGACCTCTCATTTGACACCCACATTGCCAAAGTGGTTAGAAAGACTTTCTACCTTGCCCACCTTATCATGAAAGGGTTCACATCCAGATCAAAGGAGGTCATCGTGCCCCTGTACTCCTCCCTTATCAGGCCCATGATTGAGTACAATGCCCCATTTGGTATGTACCTCACCCGGCACTTACAACAGCTGGAGAGACCCCAGAAGTACCTCACCAAGAGGATCAAGGATCTCCAAAATATGTCATATGCTGCCAGGCTAAAGAAACTCCAGCTCTATTCAGTAGCATATTGCCTGCTCAGAGGTGATCTGTGCCTGACGTACAAGGCCATGTCCAACCAGGAATTGATGGACATGCTCCACCTCAAAAAAATCCAAATCCATAAGAACCACGAGAGCCGAAGATTTAAACCTCAGTACAAACATGAATAAAACATGCTGGAGGGACAGATTCATAACTCAGAGGCTTCCCATACTCTGGAACAAAATCCCAGTCCATGTTAGGCAGAGCCCCTCACTGACTCTCTTCAAGAGAAATCTTGACAAGTGGATGGGAGATCGTAGGTTTACCCCGGGGGTCACCCTGTGTCGCTACTTGACAGAGGCACAGTAAACTAATTTTAATAAGTAAGGGGGTCTTCAATGTGTCACTACTAGACAAAGGCACAGTATTCTAAATTTATTCTATACACCTTAGTACCACTACATGGGGTGGCGAAAGCCACATCTCTAGGGCTAGGCTTGTAAATGCCCCAGGGCAGATAGCCTAGTACTAAACTATGAAACTATGAAACTAAGATGTGTACCAAGTACTGTTACTGTTACAGATATAAACTTTAGCAAGCCAGAAAATGCCAAAAAGTAGGCGGCAAAGCAGTAAAACATAACAAGAAATCAGAAGAAATCACTTAAAATCACAAAAGTGGCTCCTTTTCTTCTCTCAGCATTTTCTCCCCTTGGCAGACCTCCCAACCGTCCCGAATTACTCGGTTTTTACCGAGTTTTGGGGTCAAAATGAAGGGGTGCCACGATTCCCGAGTGGCACCTCTTCATTTCCGATTTTTTTGCTTTCTTTTTTTTTATGTTTTGAATTTTCGCGCTGTCGGAGCTGACATCATCACGTGCGCGATGACGTCAGCTCCGTCAACGCTACCAGCCAGTCGGAATTGAGCTCAAGGAGCTCGCGTCATTATTTCCAGCTGGCTATGAGCAGGCGGGAAATGAAAATTAAACAGTAGCAGCACTAATGCTGCTGAGAATGGGCTTACACTTATTACTTTTTCAAAGTACTGCAATGCTGCGAATGGGTTGGTGACTGGAGTTTTCCAACGTAAATGGACTTTGGCTTTGGGGCTTGGGCTGCAGGCTGAGAGAAAGAACCAGATGAAGCAAGCAAGCAAGGCATTAGGTAAGGAAACAAAGTGCTGTGTGTGTGTGTGTGTGTGTGTGTGTGTGTGTGTGTGTGTGTGTGTGTGTGTGTGTGTGTGTGTGTGTGTGTGTGATTACAGACGCCGCTAACAATTACAAATGTTACAGTGAAAATAGTGGAGACTAAGAGTGTTATATTTTAGTAAGAAATTCAGCTGGTATCTGGGTTCAGGTGACGGTCACTTTTTACTTTAAACCAGGCAAGCATTCTATTAATAGAACAAATAGGTTGTGTCAGGGCATAACTTCATTTCTCAGATGCCCAAAATGCATCCGCTTTTTCTAATAGAGTTGGATAACATCCGGTAACGAAATACACACGTATGGCCCCAGCTCCCCATTTTTAGTTTTTTTGCTTAAATGACTGAGTATGATACTGAGGAATTTTATATACTTTTCCTTTAATAAAACATTTAAATAGACGTATTCTTATTGATTTCCTCACTGAAACAAGAGTGGCAGTGGACACATTATCCTCATTTGGCATTCAGTTCCGAAAGTGGGTTGTGTATTTCTATTTGAAATGGCACATCATCAGCTGCACCAGTGTTAACCAGTGTAGTTTCTCGGAGTTATCTTAAGCAGCTTACAATTTTTCTCAGACTAATTTTCAATGATCAGCAATACTATATTGTCCAGTTTCATCCAACTAGTTCTTGGGTAGTATTTTCAGAACATCATACAAAACTAACAAATGTAGTAAGCTGGCTACCCTACAAGAGATCTGTCTAATAAATGGAGTGAGTGTAATTATTCAATACGTTTTCAGAAACTAGTAATTAATGTGCAAGAAATGGATTTAATGCTATGCTTAAAATTCAATAAATCTTCTGTTCTTAAGAACTTAAAGGTGTTACCAAATCTAAACACAATGAAATTGAACTAGTCTGCGCGCGCGCGTTTGTGTGTGTGTGTGTGTGTGTGTGTGTGTGTGTGTGTGTGTGTGTGTGTGTGTGTGTGTGTGTGTGTGTAAACACACACACACACACACACACACACACTCTGCTTCAATGTAGAGCAGCGGCACTTGAGATGTTTCACAATGTACTATAGAAGTGGAAAAGAATATCAGGAGAAAAAAAAACTTGTATTAAAGTAACTAACTGTGTAAGGCAAAACATTAGAAATAGAATGAAACTATTGCCTTATGGCAATACATAATGCTAGGGATCAGCAACATTCTGTTTAATCATGACCACCCTCGCAGTTAATTGCCACTGCTACAATTAAACACATCACTCACTCTCTCTCTCTTTCTCAGCATATGCTACTTAATTAAATCACAACAGTATACACAATATCAGTGCAATTCATGAGATGTAATAGAAGATGCTCTGATTGTATCCTCTCTGTGAATTACATAGAAGTTGTGGTGCATCACAATGAGTAAACATCTGAAAACAGAAAAAAACAACTAAAGCAGCAAGAAACATATGAAGCAGTAAAAGAACAGTTCAGCATTTATACAACCATTTGTTACAGAAGTTGTGCAGTTTAGCTGCTTACAATCACATTACTCTGCTCCAAGTCTTGTTTGAATTTCCTAACTACTAATTTGCAAAAGAGGTAATCTGTGCTGAGTATAGGTATAAAAGTATTTGCAGGCTAAGATGCTGCAAAGTGCTTGCTGACTGTGGTACTAAGTTTGTAAAAAAACTCAGGGTGGTAGTGAAAAGATGGAGGAGCCTTATATCTCCCATAAGATATATTAAGAAATATTAAGTGTTCCTTCTTAAACCTACACAGTAAAATGAAACCTGATCTCAGTGATGTCAAAAGTTTGTCCCTGGGGAGTAAGTTGCAATTACAGATTCCTTACACTCATGAAATACATTTTTATTTTATCACAAGGAATCAAGAGTAATTTTTTTGAGAAATGAAAAAAATGTATCACAGTAAGCTAAGTTGTTAAAGGAGAAATTTCCATGGGCTGGACATATTTTAGTAAACCTGAAGTCTGAAGTACTCGACTTGCTTGCTGGGTTAGCATACAGTTACCTTCATATCTCTCAAGTGTACCTCATTACAAGGAACACACCTCATTTGGGGTCTTAAAAAGTTCATGTTCCTCAAAGTTCCTTGAAGTTCCACATTGAAAGACTCTGTCGCACATTCAGTGTTAAGAATTTTTTTAAGTGAAATTCATGGTAAATATAAATGAATCATATTAATTCATTAAAAGATCTTTATAAGTAAAACCAGCATATTTTAACCATCATATGGCCTTCCTAGTTGACATTTGTTAGTAAGCCATTAGTATGTGTTCCACATTTTGCTCATTTGTTCCCCATTATGAGGGCTAGTGTTCCTCATTTTGGAGATAGGAGGTTGAGAGCTATGACTGTGCTTAGTATTTTAAATTGCTGTTGAATATCCGTATACCGTTTTTTTCTGCTGCTTTTTATGGTAACGTGGCTAATGCAGTCCATTCATAAATGATTTCTTGATATAAATCCCCTCGTTCCACAGTAGATGTGATGACAGATGTGCTTTACATGTCCGTTTTGTTACTAAAACTTTCATGGCGAAACTGATTTTTTTGCCTTTTCGTAAGACATATACAGTCACAGTCATTGCATTATACTAATATTCTGAAGCACTGGTTCCACTCATCTGATGTTCTGTTGCTACTCTTTTGAATTTATGGTAAAACTGCTTAAACTGTGCAAGTTCCTGGGCTGGATAGCTTTCAGTTAAACTGTGCATTGTGTGCTTCTGCTTGACTTCTGCCATTTCTGCTTAACTGTGCAAGTTTCTGAGCTGGAAAGCTTTATTCTGCAGTGCTGAGCGAGCCGTTTAAGTGTGTGTCATTTTATTTCTTTATTGTAAATGCTGGGAAGGTGTGAGCTGAAAAGTTGGTCATTGCATTTTCATTGTAAAGGTTCAGTTTAACTGTGCATTTGCATGCCTCTGCTGTTTCTGCTTAAGTTCCCTAGCTGGAAAGCTTTATGCTGCTGAGTTGGCCATTTAAGTGTGTGTGCTTTCAGTTTAACTGTGCACCACTGCAAGTTCCCAAGTTGGAAAGCTTTAGTGTGTGTGTGTATGTAAGCATAACTAGTAATTAGTTGTCAGGCTCAAACCCTGTACCTTAGGTACAGATAGCAAGAGCTGAATTTCCTACCCAGACCAGCTCGTTGGGCTGCTCCTGTTAAAATATGTGGTTTTCTAGGAAATTAGTGAGAATGAGAACTGAATTCACTAATGACAGGAAACTTAAATGGCTATCTTTCAGGAAACACATGCTAACACAACATTTTATTCTAGCAAGAAGCAACTTTTCTAAGATTGTACAAACAATGTTTAAAATGTGTCCCTGGTTTTGGGCCTTTGTCCCCCCCCAATGTTGTTTCCAGATGCTGCACTCTTGAGAATGTCCTCCTTTGGCAGAGATACCTAGTAACTATTAACCTGATGGAAATTTCTGAATTGAGCATTTTTGTCATTATTGGTTCATGCATTTTGTTTCATTGCGGAAAATGTTCATAATAAATTTAAAACGCACTAACAAGTGTGCTGCATTATATAAGGAATATATACAGTCGGGAAGGAAGGTGTATCAAAGAAAACGTGTGTGTCCTGTGCAAGGGGCCTATGATTTTAAAACAAGCCAAATTAAATCTTTATCCGCCACTGGCCAGATGAATTTTCTTTGAATGCGGATGTCAATGCTGTTTCAATGGCAGAGAAGCTGTAATTTTAAGTCTGTTTTCACTGTGAGACTGTGTTGCTTTGTTTAGCAGATGTCTCATTATTTGTGCTATAAAATGTAAAATAAAAGTTTAAATGAAATACAAATAATCATTGTAGAAGTAAGCAGTAACTATGCATATTAGTGTTTATGGTAAATGGGGCAAAATAGCAAAGTAATGGTTGGGACATTGGAATGGCTTCAGGAGGCCTCTGTCTGGGGCCATATTTTGATTGTGTGTTTTTTCAGTTTGTGTTTGAAAGTTGGTATCCCACAATTCCATCGGAGTGGGTGGGGTTACATAATTATATATGCAAATATTATGTTAATCAGCGTACAGATTTGTACCTATTTTCACGGGCCTTTGTCCAGATTTTTGATGATTCCAGGTTGAGAGGTATGCCCCTTGGTAGGTGCTTCAGCAATAACTAGCAAGCCTGAAAAGATGCCAAAACCACGAGGCAGCCGGGTTTTAAGAGAGACAGATCAAGGAGTTTAGAATTGACCCAAAATGGCCAATAAAACTACAGCTTCTAGGTAGTAACCACTCCTTCAGGGACAGGAAGGTTGTTCAGTGTTAACCACTCCCACTGGTGAACACAGAGACTTCCCTTTAGCCCAAGCAAGCACTGGCCTTCTAGAAACTTCCAAACCGTTCAGAACAGCAAATCTGTAACTGAACTTTCTTAACTTTCAGAAAGTGGGAAAAAAGCAAGATTTTTTTTTTCTTTATGTTGTAGTTTAAAGGTAGCAGAGACACACAAGCAGCAAAATAATCACAACAGTGCAATAAATGACCCCTTACTTGAGTGCTAGGCCAGAATCAGGTAAAATGCAGTTTTTAGAGAAAAAAATGATTTTAAATTAAGTGCAACACATGAAATGCAGTAAATGGGCTCTAGATGTGTACCAAGTACTGTTACTGTTACAGATATAAACTTTAGCAAGCATGATAAAATGGCTAGAGTTGTATGGGCTCTAGGGCCATTAGTCTAGTAACCTCCTAATAATATGAGGCCACACATGTGATATAGGTGTCCTACAAAGATATAAGTCCCCCCCAAAAAAGAACAGTATGATGTATGCAGTAATATTTCTAATTTTTGTGTGACCTGTTGGTTGTTGAACAAAAGCTGTTAAACCATGTATATTGTCTTTAATTGTTTTCCTTCATCATTTGTACTAAAGAATGAATGAGTTAATTAATAGGGCTTGATTGTATAATACAATCTAAACATGTAGGAGGTTCATATTTCTCAGGTCATATAGTCTGTAATGGTGGATCAGAAATGTTTCATCTTCAACATCCATTGTACATTTGTTGCATATTAGTATGATACAGTCTTCTCTACAAGACTGGATTGTAAAGAATTTCTGCATATAGTGAAAAGCTACTACTCAGTTTGGTAGTTAGTGCAGTGCGATAAAACTCTGACTTGTTAAAGAGTTGCTTCCTGTAACAAGTGTGCAGGGTTTGAATCTTTAATCAAACATTTACCTACTGTGAGACCATCACCAAGTCACTTAACTAGACAGTGCTTTGGGACAACTGAGAACTTTGGGCAAGGCTCCTTAATGACCTCCTGGAATGCATACCTAGAAACTATGACCCTGTGGTTGTTTATTGCCAGCCATTCCTTAGCACATTGCTGATCTAGTTCCTGACAGGTTATGGCAATATCATCAGTACACCAATATTTCAATGTAACATCTCTATTTATTCTTCAAGGGTAGCAGGCACTACATTTGCAAATGAGCGAGGATATTGGTGGATTATGACGACAAAAATATGAATGGCCTTTTGTGACTGAAATGGGTGCATATCGTTATTGATTAAAACATTTTGTTTCACTGCTTACTGAACTACAAATTTAGAACATACTCTTACTCTTAACAAATTCAGATGTACTAAACAAGAAATATAATTTAAAACAATCAGGAAGGTGAATCCAAAAGAACATGTGCATTTATGTACAGTCCTAAAATGTGTGTGGGGATTCATGGTTTGAAAACAACATGGAATCCAAGGTACATATAATCTGCCACTACCTGTGCCATGCTTAAAATGACTGCAAAGGTTTCAACCTCTGCCTGTGCCCTTATGAGCCATGATGGTGTACGGATGTTATCTTCTTTAGGAATATAATATATAACTGCAGAGTTCCAAGCAATAGCTGGTAGACATGCAAATTCACTAAGACACAAATTTGGTTCTGTTTATTCAGACTGAGTGTTACATGTATTTTCACCCAAATTCATTAAGTTCAATGACACTTTGATGGGAAAGCTAAAAACATAATCTCAGGTTGTGCTGCAGGAAAAGCAAAGCAAACAACTAGATGATCATGTTGTGCCGCTAAAGAAACTTGTTGATAACCTGTTTTATTAGAGTAAGCGGTTTATAAACTTAAACACTTAGCTACACTCGGTGCTTATAGACCAGTAAGATCTGATCTGTCCAGGACACTAAGGAAAAGTGCAGAAATATATATGATTGCAATAGCTCTATAGACAAAGACATTACATACAATCTTGGCAAATATTTAGCCTTTAAGTAAAAAGGACATCACAATAATACTCACATCCCTCCATATGAGGTATATAATTGCTTGCCTGTGAATATAATGATAAAAAATATCCATGCAATAGTCAGCCGCAGTCAGTATGAAAACAAACATAAAAGCACAAATAAAAAAAATGAGGTAGTTTATTTTCACCAAGGAATAAAATAATACTACGGAAGTGAATATTAGGTATGTGTGCTGAGTGGAGGGAGGAAAAAATGAATAGAAAAATTATACAAGTTGGCCAAAAGAGGAAAACGATAACATAAACAGTTTGACTCAAATGGTTATGGCAAGGATACCATAGTTTCACAGCTGCAAACAAAATAAGGGGACAAATAGAAACTTAAAGATAGCAAATGGTTTGGACAGGACAAGAGAGGAGTTTTGGAAGGAAGTATATTGCAGAAAGCTGAACAACTTATAAGGGTTGGTATTCTCATTCTCCCTACATCCACATAGGTTTCCTTAAGGTATTCTAATGTACTTTCATCTGAAAAAACTTGCTGCTTAGTGGCTACTGTAAATTATTCCTAATGTTATGTTTACTGTTGTTGTAGCCTGGACTTTGGCTAGAAATGGTCTGATAGTAGCAATCCATTTAGGCAGTTTAGCAAATAATTAAACTAAAATTATATTTCAGAAATAATTATATTGGAAGTGTTGTGTGAATAATGCCATTTCTAAGGAGAGACTTGACATGATGACGATGATGATGGTGGTTATTATTACTGTTGTGGTTGAGTGTTCTGATGAAGTTCAGCAGTTTTATATGGCTTTTGTGGAAAAATACTGACTGTATCAAGTTATAAGAATTAACAGGGCTCTAACAGTTCAGAACACCTGCAGGAGGTGAGGAAGGCCGTGAAAGAATAAAGGAGTAAAAGGAAGCTCCTCAGTCTCACTTCAACCATCAAGACAACCCCCATTGACTCATTTGTCCTTTACCTCTTGACTTCTAAGTACATTGGACATGGAAGGTGAGTTGGTGACTGGGATGACTCAGAAGATTTTACTTGGTTTCTTGCTTTAAAACAGCTTACTTCAGAGTAGCATGGTCTCTGTGATACTGGCTGAAGGACCCCCAGAGATGCTGACAAGTGTAGAGTTCTTTAATTACCAAGGTATGTTGATACTGTACTTTTTTTTTAGCTATTTTTGGACAAAATATAAGCTACCGAATGCAAACATTGTTTTGTTTTCTTTTAATACACAGTAATAGCATGTATTTCTGATACCTTATCTGAAATACTCATAAGTCATACAGGTTAGTGAGTGGAGGTCACACTAAAAAGACAAAGACACTAAACCCACCACTACAAACTCTATATTCCCCTTGCACAAACACACACCGCATACTTACAAACACCACCACTCTCAACACTTACACACTCACAATCTTACCTATACTCAAATCCCTACCCAAAAAAAACAGCACTTACTTGAATCTCCACATATATCCAGGCAAACCATATCCTACAGCACACCGCACCTTACAAACACAGCAAATCCCACATAACGTGCCACCACAACCGCAAATTCAACACTTTGAATTTGATCAAGTGCAGTTTCGCTCAACTTTCGGCATTTTCATCTCGAGATACTGAAATTCGAGATTTCAGTATTTCCAGATAGTAAAGTGCTTATATATATATATATATATATATATATATATATGGATACTATTGCACAGATATGAATGTTTAAGAAGAGTGCTACAAGAGTTTCTAATGCAGACTGCATAACAGTGTCCATAAATCCATGACAACTACCTTACTATTTACCAGTATTATTTCTTTTCAACATACTTAATAAGGCCTTATGATTCTTTGATGTCTGAAAGTTGCTTGTGTCATTTGATTGAAGATTTGTCCAAGCAAATCATTACAGGCTAAATCTTTGATCTCCTTGTAGAACTCCTTGACCATAAAGGAGAGTTTTGCTATCATTAGGGATATTAGCAATCCCAAATTGTACCCCAACCCCTGGATGTTTATACACTAAAAAGTCATAAATATCCATGTTAGTCTAACCATTCAGGCAATTCCAAGTCTATATGCTTGTAAATTATCAAGTCCTTAAACAGACACTAGCTAATAACTTGTTTCATCTAACCATATTGTTACTATGTATTTTTTCTTTTAAACTTCACAATGTAAATGCCATAATATAGCCTTGTTCTGCCCACCTCTGGGCTATTTGTACATAAAATATAAGGGTTAAAATGACCATAGGAATACAAAACTAGGATTCTTAAGCTTCTCACAGAGCAGGTAGCCTAGTAAGTGTCTATGAGCTATGCCTTAACACTAAGCCATACTAACATTTGTAGAGGAAACAGATTAAACACCTGTTCATACACCTCTGCAGTATTCACCTGACAATACAAACAAACTGAATACTTTCAGAAGTTAGCAGTGTTTGCCTGATGATACATAACTTTAAAATGAACCGCCTGAAAGTGCTTGTTACCCCCAGTATCTAATCCTTTCATTCTACAGATTCTCATCATTTCACTGTCGCTCTGGAGACCTCTTCCTCTGTTGTTGGAGAGAGCAATAACTTCCAAGGCATTCAGTATAAGTTCTTATTTTTGTAGAGAGAGTATGCTGGAGAATGTATCACTCAGTGTTGTCTTGAATTTAGCAGACAGACCCCCCCCCCCCCACACACACACACACACACACACACACACACACACACACACACACACACATGCGCGCACGCACACACACACACACACACACACACACACACACAAAACAGTAGGGGTGCCTGAGCAGAAAGAGTTGGAATGCTTCACTGATGCTTTTTCTTTAATTTACAGTTCCAATGCAAATTAGATTATAATAATAATATTAGAGGTTAATAGAGGTGTTGTAACATACCATCCAGAGGTTTAAAAAAAAAAGAGAGACATTCACACAGTTTGCATATATTTTAAAAATTTAAATCAGTGTTGGAAAATGATAATATTAAAGTGATGAAAGTAATAGATCTCAAGGCACTTCCCTTGTGGGCTATAAAAGAAATACAGTTATTAACAGCATAAACACAGTCAATGTCAAAGATGCTGTGGAGAGATTTAACTGCTATACAGATTCTGTGTGCAATTTAACTTTGTGTTCCTACTGTGACAACATCCATATTGGCAAAATGATAAGGAAATAGTCACAAAGAATTCATGAGCACTGTAATGCAATCCTCGCTAGAAACTCTACTAACATTCTGTTTATACATTCACAAGTCTTTAGTAACTTAAAACATGTATTTTTTGTTGTATTAGAAAAAATATTATTTACACTCGTTCCCCAGGGAGGTAACTTGGATAGCACAGCAAAAACAGTGAAGCAACATGGCAGCTAAAATTAATTGCTGCATAACCCTAGGTTTAAACAGGCACATGAGCATAAAAGGCATGCTAAAACTGAGATCTGTGAAGTGATATTGTAAAATGACCAAACATGATGCTTTCATGGTCTTTAAGCATGGTACTTTTACTTCCTTTTATTTGCAGTTTATTTATTAAGATTTAATTGGCGGCATATGTATTCCATGCATGTTTCAAAGAACATGTATGTTTTTAAACACCATTTTAATGATCATACTTTGTGATTGGTTAGCATTCAACATATAACTGTTTTTGCAACAATGTTTAATTAATCAATTGTGCTGTCACCTCACAGCAAGAGGTTCCCCCATTCAGTTCTCAGTTGCAGTGCCTTCTGAATCTGCATGTCTTTCCTGTTGGTTTCCTCCAACATCCCAAAGACATGCAGCAGGTAGATTGGGCACTCTAAACTGGCCATAGGTGTGAGTGCGTGGTGTGAAAAAATTACCGCAGCAGGGGTAGACATCAGTATTGGCTCCAGATGATTGTCACTGTTGAAGTGACACCCTGACCCCATGACTGCAGGTAATCTTTGACTCCATGGAATACAAGTGCATTCTTTAAGGAGAATAAGTTGGAATGTTACAAACTGAGCACAAAATATGCTAAACAGACAATGTGAATGTCTTTAATAAATTTATTAGCAACATCTCAAATCCTATGGCACTCACCTGCATTGAAATCCACTTGTTATATCAGGAGTGAGCGCAATGGGTCTTTATGAAGAAGATGAGTCATATATACATGAAATCAGTGTACAGTAGATGTAGATATGACAATGAAGTACCTCAACATTTTTAGAACATTACTTGGTATAGCAAATGTGATGGGTATATTGAAGATCAGTTTGCATTACTGATAATGATATGTAGTTTACAAATGACTCAGGAAATCAGTTAAAATAATTTAATGCAACAAAAATATAACATTTTCATATATACTTCAATACAGTAAAACTAGAATGAGATCATGTCAATGGCACATGCATCTAGGACATTAATGGCCTGTTGAGTTAAAGTAGTCTTTCTGTCATGAAAACCTTCACTTTTAGGAGACTTTGTGTATGCATTTGACAGCTCATATTTGTGGAAGCTCACTCTAAGACTAAATAACTGTTGATACTGTATGTATGTTACTGTGCTGTGATGTTAATCTGTGTTTTACTGCTTTAGAGTGCAATAGCACATCTGTGTACAGTCATGTTTGCAACTTACTGAGTGTTGGTGTTCCTGATTCACTATATGCTGTTGGGTACATTACACCCTAATTTGCATTATTTTCCCAAGAACTTCAGATGACCATTTAGTGTTGCTGCCTCATGGTATTTGTTTCTCAAGTTCATTTCTCAGATGGACTTGCCAGTCTTTGTGGAATAATTTGCATTTCTGCTCTGGATCTACATGGAGTTTTACAGATGTGCTTTGATGAGTGAAATACTGATGAACTAAATTCCTCCTTCCAGTCTGTGCGTGTGTGTGTTGGACTCCTGCCATGGACTAGCATTCCATCAGACACCTGTTCTATGCTTTACACTCCCAGCTTGATGGGAAAGGCTCCAGGTTAGCCATGAAAAACAAAAATATAGGTAATATAAATGAAAGATTCGTTGGTGTAATTCTCCTCAGACTGGTTTATTGGTATACTAGCTCACTTTTGTATATTCCTTGTTTTGTGACTCATTTTGTTGAGAATCACTTTTTCTCCCTGTAAACAAAGTACAAAAAGACCATAAGCTACAACAGTGACTGACAAAAACAATGATTAACAAGAACGTAGATTTAACATAGCACATCTATATCAAAGAACTTACACATTCTGTCAAATTTGACTTGATTTTTCTTTTGTGTAAAAGTAAAACTATTACATTCCTCTTTTCTGGGGAAATCACCACAATGACACATTTTGAGCCATTTGAATAATATACTAAGAAGAGATTTTACACACTGCCACATTTTAATTAGACCATTTTCTTGGGAGAACTCAGATTTTTAATTTAATATGCTGTTTACAATTGTCATACAACAAGCAAACACAAAACACAAACAATTGCAACTGTAGTGAAAAAGAAAAACTCAAAGATACAGAAAAAGACACGACAGTGAAATTATGCACATTGGAGGGGAAACAGCAGTGGGTTATATAGGCAGCCTCCACCCCTACATGAAAATGTATAATCAGAACTAGCAATTTTCTCTGTTCCTTTTATTATTCACTGGAGCTGTTCCTAACATGGATGTTTTGTATTTCTTGATATCCTATGGAGCGTGGAGTGAATAGTAAGACTGAATGTTTCTCTAAGGAGGGGAACTAAAGAGTTAAATACTGTTTTAACATATAGAGGAGTCAATGTCATATGTGAGGCAACTATAGTAACCAACACTTACAGAATGGCTTGTCTTCGTATATGAAAATAAAAACAATTAAGAAAAGCTAGAGTCCATATGAATCCACAGGAGAAAATAAGAAAAGACAAGTTATTGCCTTCTTCATTATTACATTTCTTAATACTCTTAATTCATTTGCAACTCTGTATAGAAAACAAGTTAAAACAAACATTAGCGCCTTGGCTAACTTTATATAAAAATGATTAGAAAACAGAAAGATAAACATGGTCAAAGTGGAAAAAAATCCTACTGAGTGAAATGCTCAGATGTACAGAAATTAAGATATCAATGCAACATGTTATATATAACATAAGATAGACTATCACAGAAATCAACAGAGAGAACACAACAATATTGCAGATTATTTCTGACTCTGTCAATAAACTACTAGAATCTGGTAAGAAAACACAACCAAATCCACTTTCAAATGAATCTCAGTATACAATAGTCTGTTCACTAAATATCCACTATCTATACCCTTAGTCACACAAACAAAAACAGCAAAAAAATGGACTGAAATCTCATAAACTGTGGCAACTTTAATTTATAAGTAGTGCCCACTGATGCCATTAGAAAAATGTTGCACAGATTAATGCCTACTTTATTGCACCTGACAATGTCCACCCTGGGTATCTTCAGATATCTGCAACATTTTTCCCTACCTTAAATTGATCCTAATAATTAAGACCCTTCACAGATATGCATATCAACAAATCTTATCTCAGCTAATGAACAAGAATTTAATTTCACCATGCCAATATGATTTCAAACCAGGCCATAATAGAGGCACCACAACCCTCAACTTTCTGAACATAATTTATTTAAAAACAGAAACAAAGGCCAGTTAGTATTATCAGTATTTTTAGATTTATCAAAGCCCTTTCATACTGTATCCCATAGCCAACTTATCAAAAGATTTTTTTTATCTTGGCTTGACTATTGACACACAATTATTGGATTTAATAGTTATCTCTCAGAATAATGACAGTCTGTAAAAATGGTGGCTTACCTATATATCTTCTCAAGAATCAATATCATCATTACTCTTTGCTATATTTATCAGCAATATGGCAGACATATTAAAATCTTATTATGCAATAACACTGAGATTGAACAAAGTCTCCGACAAAAACTATTGAGAGTCATAACTGAACAGCATTTAAAATTCAGCAAACATTAATGCAATGTAATCTGTAAAACTAATCAAAACGTCAGTATGCTCTATAAGGATAAACAATACTTAACCAAAACTACCTTCCTGACAACTACAGATACATTTTAATACCAGGTCTATTATGTGTCTTACTCATTCTAACCAATGTTCTTAAAACTTACTTAAAAAAAACCTTGAACAGTGTTAGAACAAAACTCGCGAAGAATGCCCACCGTGATATAGCTCTGTAGAATACACAATGGCATGAACTGCACAATACCATTAAATTATCTTATTTTCAGATAATAACAAACTACAAGAAAAACCTAGACAAGCTAGAGTTTCACTGTGTGATACCTTAAACCTCCTGTAATAGAGCCCCATGGGATATATGCAAATGACCCCTTAAGGAAATCAAGTGTTTCAGCAATATGGCTTATGAATGTCCATGACTTTTAACTTTTTCTTTTTAAATCTTTGTGGATACATTCAAGCTAATAAAGCCAAACCCCTCATACATGTTTCAGCCTTCTTATAACCTCATCAGCAGAACATATGTGGAATGTTTAGCTATACTTTAGAAACACAGGGTCTATAACCCAGCAGAAGCCCATATCCATTAAGGTGTCTGTAAAATATCCTAACCTCCAAAGCAAAGAGTTAAAAGGTTATGCTCTGATGAAGAGGTCATATGAAATTCATAAGCTATATAGCTGAAATACTTGATATCCTTATGGAGTAATTTGCATATATCCCATGGGCCTCTATTTCAGCAGGTTTATGGTATCACACAGTGAAAATTCTAGCTTAGCTAGGTTTTTCTTGTAGTTTTTACTAATTGGGTTGTCAGTCTGACCTTTTTACTCTTTGCTTTGGATATTTTCAGATAATACACAAAATCCTGTACAAACATGACTTGTGTCCAAGAATTCAGTCTCTCATCCAGACCCTTCAAGATTCATCAGCTCTAAACAACTACAATTATTTCCTGTTGAAAACTCAAAAATCATTATGGTGACTCCTTTTATTCTGTTAAAATCTCTAGGCTATGTATCACCATTCCTTATTAAATTAAAACGGAACAAAGTCTTTCTAAATTGAACAAATTAATTATGGTGTACCTAAAACAGCATGGGAAATGTTTATGCACTATTACTTTAACATGAAAGTAAATACCTATACTTTACTTGACAATACGTTATAATTTTAGCTGCAGCTGTATTAGATTTTCCTTCTTTCATTCTTCCTAACTCTATTTTTCCTTGATAAACCATTTACATATTTATCTAATTTATGCATGAATCATGCACTATGTCAGGTGGTGCAGTGGTGCAGTCACAGTGACACAGCAGGTGGTGCTGTTACTTCCCAGCAAGAGGTTCTCCAGTTTATTTCTTAGCTAGGGTGCATTCTGTTCAGAGTCTGCATATGTTTATGTATTTTTCATCCAGGTACTCTATTTCCTTCCACATTCCAAAGATAAGCAGTTGGTGGATCAGGCACTCTAAATTGTCCGTAGGTGTGACCGCATGTGCACGCGCGCGCGCGTGTGTGTGTGTGTGTGTGTGTGTGTGTGTGTGTGTGTGTGTGTGTGTGTGTGTGTGTGTGTGTGGTTACCTTAATTTGACTGACAGTTCCTTTGACTGACAAACATTTCACCTGGACCAAATGACTGAAACTTCATTTGACTGGCACTTCATTTGACTGACAATTCATTTGACAGACACTTCATTTGACTGACAATTAGTACTGGCAGTGTGTAGAGCACTGTAAGGCAAGTAAAAGGAATATGTACTTTTCCCCACTGTAGTGCGACCCTGGAGTTAGGATATATAGTTGGGGGGGTGTGGGGGGCATAGGCCCCACTTAGTTTGATTTTATATTCTCTGCTTTTGGTTTTATATTGTTTACTAAAACCAAACTGGGTGGAGGACTGTGCTATGTGCCCCCCAACTATATATACTAACTCCAGGGTCACACTACAGTGGGAAAAGGACATATTCCTTTTACTTGCCTTACAGTGCCCTACATACTGCCACTACTAATTGTCAGTCAAATGAAGTGTCAGCAAATTAAATGTCAGTCAAATGAAGTGTCAAGGAAATGAAGTTTCACTCATTTGGTCCGGGTCAAATGTTTGTCAGTCAAATGAAGGTAAAGTGTGTGTGTGTGTGTGTGTGTGTGTGTGTGTGTGTGTGTGTGTGTGTGTGTGTGTGTGTGTGTGTGGTATAGAAGGAAGGCTCTGGCAAGGCTAGCCCCCTGGTGGTGTAAATATTGATTCTAGGTGATGATCATTGATGACACGACACCTGATCCTATATAGAAAATGGAAAAAAGTGGATTAATGCCAAACCAATGCCATGCACCTTGGCACTCTGTCTGTTTAAACCCCGCATTATTGATTTATGTATCCTGTTTTCCATTCTGATTTGTCTTTATGTGGAGCTTTTCTCTGTGGGCTAGATGAGAGTTAGATGAGACTGCCATAGTTAACAAATACAACAAATAAGTAAGATAAAATAAGTAAGTGGGGTTGTGGCCAGGATGAACACTGAGTAGCAGCATTTCCTTTCAGCTCTACCTCTTCAGAATTTCTATGACAGGATTTTTTGGAATATAATTATCCAAATTGCAGGTTTTTTACATATTTGGAATCATCTAAGCCTCTACTTGGATAATATATAAAACGTTTTCAATTTTTATATTTATTCCTGTCAAAAATACTTAAGACAATCTTCTGATGCCAGATTACAATATGAGCTCCACAAAATCTTCTCATCAGGAAACTACAATAAAGAAAGAACTTCAATCCTTATTAACAAATATTCAAGAACTATCAACAAAAATTGACAGAATGGACTTGAAGTTAGATCACTTCAAAGAAAAATGTACACAACAAATGGAAACCTTACATGAAGATCTCAAACAACCAAAAAAGCAGATTACAGGAATAGAAACATCGCTAAATGAATGGACAGTAGAATTCAAGAAGACAAACACAATAAAGAATTTCTCTTAAAACAAAATACCTTTCTTCAAACAAAAATAGATGATCTAGAAAATAGATCATGTAGAAACAATATAAGGATCTTTGGGTTACCAGATAATATTGAAGAAAATAATATGGAGAAATTCTTAACCTCATGACTTCCTGAAATTTTAGAACTCCCTGAAGCTCTTTCCTATGGAATTAGAAGACCCCATAAATCTTTGGTTTCTTCCAAAAATAGCAAAAGCAACTCTACAAAATCTGTCATAGTGAGATTCCTATCTTCACATGACAAGGAAATGGTTTTAAAAACTGCCTGGGCTAAAACACCAATTAAAATTAAAGACAGCATTATTCACTTTGACAATGATTATTCTTCATCTGTACTTGCCAAAAGAAAGCTGTTCTTACCATTGCTTAAAGAACTTAAGAAAGCCCAAATAAAATCTCATTTACTATTTCCAGCTAGACTGAAAATATTTCTCCAAATTGGTCCAAAATATTTGATTAACCAGATTCTGCCATTACTTTCATTAAATCTAATAAGATCCTTGACAAAACTGATGAAATGGAATGGGCAAGTACTAGTCTTAAAAGAATTGCTGACAATGGATCCCGGAAAACTTTTGAACATAAGAAGTTTAGAAAATAAACATAAAAAACAAATTTCCCTTTATTAAATTTCATCTTATGACCCAGAAATTTGTGGAAATTAAAATGGTGCAACAGGTGAGTGTTGCTGCTCTTTATTTTTATACCCAGATTATGTTTTTTTTTCTTTTTTGGGGTAATCGATGTTAATTAATTATCTATTAGAATATAGTTGCAAGATGTGCATTAACTTATAGTTTGTTTGCTAGTTTTGACATCCCCATAGTATTACTGTAGTGAATGTAGTGTGTTTTGATGAGTGTGGCTCGATGGTCTCTGTTATAGATAAGACTGTTTTGTTCCCTTGCGATTTTGCTACTCCTTTTAGTACTGTTGATGAAACACTTGTATGGCTGATGGTAATCATGAGCATCATAAATAGAAGGGTATGAGCTGTTATTACTGTTTCCTTGGGCTACTGGTTGCTGTCATTAAAAACTTGATCCTCTTTTACAGGACTGGCCTTATTATATGTATATTTGTTTAAACGCTCCCCATGGAATAGTGTTAACTATGCTGCGGGGCACCCTTGCTGACTAGTTGGAGTGTGACATCAAGATCTGATGTTATGTGCTGCAGCTGTGGTATTGTGGTGTTTTGACAGGGGTTGATGCCCAGATGGTCTTGAGTGTGTGGTCAGATGAATGGGACCCTTTCTTTTGGATGGTTAAGTTTGTTTTAACGTTGGTGATGTTAAGTTGTGGTTGATTAGAGATGATTTGCTTGTTGTTATTGTCTGGCTTTTGGTCTGGAGGGCTGGTTGGCCTCTGGGCCTGAGAACTTGTTTTTTCTATACTTTACGCTGAGAGGCATTGCTTTCCTGGGCATGCTGCAAGATATTTAAGTGTCTTTAAATAATCTAAAATTGCTTACAGTTTCCCACTGGAATCTTATGAATTATTCTTTAAGCAGCAGGTTCATGGCTTGGTCTCCTATGGCTGATGAACATGCAGTATGGAAGTAAGTGTCATTACCATGATGATAAAAATGTCACAACCCTTGAACTCCAGCTTCTTCACTGTCCGGATTACTGGAGTACAACTGAGAAGAAAGAAATCTGCCATTTAGCACCAACTAACTGTAAGAGACAATAAGGGTACTTATTAGTGCTGATTTGCATTTGTCTTAGGAGTTTGCAGTTGGTTTGAATTATATATTTGGTAGTCTGGAATGATATATTTGATATTTCCTTGAGAGACTGAGTAGGTCGGGTGGAATCCTTGACATGACAGAGAGCAGAGAATGGTGCATTTGGTGTTTCCCGAGTACAGTTGGGAGGGTGCTGCACTGTATCCTTTGACATGAGACGTATCATGGAAATGTCGTGCATGTGCAAATGCTTTACAAAATGCTCTAAGCTGTTTGCTCCCATTAAGGCCTGAATTACTTGCCCACCTATTACATAACTATGGGTATATGTCTGAGTAAGAATTACACGAGTCATCCAGAAGTCCTATAAAAGGCTTAATGGTTCAAAGTAGTAGACATAAATCTACCAATGGTTGGTAAAGTGCTACGATATGTAGAATTTATGACTAATGCATACTACTGAGCTATTAAAAAGGCAATCAGAGGATTTCTAGCACTAGAAAAAAAAAGAAAATTATTTTTGAAGCACATTATTATCCTAACACAGCTTATATAGCTTTACTGGTTGCTATAGAAATAATTCTGACCAGAAAGCAAAATGGTGCTATAATGCATTTAGCATGGGTAGTACACTAAGAGGCCTAAGGGAAAGGGTTCACATGTCATTTGTATCCTAACACACTTGCAAAAACAGCCCCATATCTGCATCATTGGGATGCAATAAACACATGTTTAGGAAGGAGTATGAGTATATCATAATGCTAAATCTCTACATGGCAAGAAAGTAGACCATCTGGTTCTCCACCACTATTGTTCTACCTGGAAGAGCAAAATATGTGACATACATGTTACAAACATTAAAGTCTGAAAAACAGAAGGAGCCACCAGATAAACACGACAGTGAAATAATAGTCTTAGTTGGCATCATATCCTCTGAGTAGGTACAATCAGGTGAGGAATTTCAGGTAGAGATGCTAAGCATTATCTACACTTGGAGACATGGAATAATATAATGCAGAATTCTAAATACATTGTTTTGTCATATCTTCCATGTCAGCATTTTAAGAAAGCACTTTATAATATTGTGCTGTTCTTTTATTAACTAGAGCATGGTAGTGCTCAGTTCAGCCACATCGAAAGACATGAGGTAGGTAAAGTACAACAGTAGAATATTTCACAGAATGGAGTTTAGGCGATATTACTCATGTTAAGAAAAAATGTTTTCATAGATTAGTACTAAGCTAACTGCACTTGCGAGCCATTTTAAGCCTAGCCAGTTATCTCTTGTGAGACTCAAACCATGCACCTTGTGTTTGTAAGGCAACCACCTTAACCATTAGGCCACCCTCCCAACTGTGATATAAGTTACATAAATCATACTATACTATGTGGTAGGATATGCCCATTTTAGATGGGAGAGCAGCAGATTACTCGCAGATTCATAGGCAAGTACTAGCTGTATCCATTTTAAGCCTGGCCACTCTCTCAAAATAACATATCCCATTTGGTTACAGACTGGCCATACCCATCCCATGGTCGATAGTTACATATTACTCCTAATGAGAATAACTGAGATCATACTATAGATACTTTGAGGGGACCCATGCATGAGAAAAAAGCATTTAGGAGTTGCCTCTGTACATTAGTAGTACAGGTGTCAGTACTGGGGAAATTTTCTATTACCATCCCAAGGAAAAATAATAAAAGAAAAATAAAAAAAGCCTTTCTTGAACTTTTAGAATGTTAAAGGGATAAGTTATATTTCTCATTTTTGTCTAATTATATTTCAGTATGCTGGGGCTAATTTGTTAATTGCTTTCACAGGGGAGATTATTAGGAAGGGGAAAAAGCTCTGTAGTGGAAAGAATTCAGCCAAGACAACAGATCTTTGGCAGCAATGGCTTATTTAACTTGTTTAGTTAGTAGGCAAGATATTTTATAATTAGAAAGAGTTTGTTCTAACAGCAGGCTGATACATTTTTTTTGCTATAATTTCATCTTATATACATGTATACCATTAGAAAATGGGAACTATACATTAATTCTACATACGTGCATACATACCACTAGAGAATGGGAATTTATTATCTTATTTTACACATGCACACACTTCACTAGAAAACGGGAATGTATATACTTTACTTTAACTTTATTTAATATAATTGCTTACTATTAGAAAACTGGACTCTGTATCCCCATCTTGCATACATACATACATATATATAATAAGTTCTACGGTTTCATATATTATAGTTTAAGAGGCTATAATTTGATTATTTGTTCTCAAAATTGACAATTTTTAGTTAAGAATATATAAAGTATCATAACACAAATATTGGTTCATTAAGGTTTTCATATACAATTAAATAAATTACTTACTACATTTAGATCTTAAAATTCAGAAATTCATCTCAATATTGTTGATAAGCTGTTTATTTTATTTTTATTTTACATTTGTTAACTGGGAAAGTCCAACTGGACAAAGGTCCATTTTCAGCGGAGGCACATATAGAAAAGCTCCACATGAAATTGTATATAAGTAAACATAAGAAATATAAGCAAATAATAAGAAATATAAGTAAACAATAAGAAATATAATATAATAATATGTGCACACATGAGGAAATACCATGAGTACATTTTTAACAAGTTCTAGTGTCTATAGTACAATATATATGATAATGCTTAAAAATAAACAGATACATAATGATCAAGTTTTTTTTTTTTTTTTTTTTTTTTTTTTTGAGTGGTGTTTGTCCTATACAGTATCTGGCAGTGAGTCAGTGATGTAGAACATATCAGTGGATAAACAGGTACATCAGAGGAAACAGCATGATCCTTGATGGAGTCTTTGCAACAGTGCAGTGGGGTGGATTAGCTGGGGGTGTGGCATGAACAAAGCCAGCTGTTTCCAAAGTGGATTTGCAGGAGTTTTTTTAAAAATGGTTAGTAGAGGTGGTGGAAGTAATTTGACTTGGGAGTGAATCCCAGGTTCTGGCAGTGGTGCATGCAGAGAGAGATTTCCCTGCATCATTTTTGTTTGATGACATTTAAGAGGTTTTGATTAGTAGAGCTTAAGGTTCTAGTGGGGATGTAGGGCTGAATTAGCTGCTGAAGAGCTGGGTTTTTGTCAGGAAGGTAGTAGATTTTGTGTGCTATTGTGAGTTGATTGAGTAGGAGTAGGTGAGGCAACTCCATCCAGTTAAGTTGCTTAAGGGATAGACAGTGGTGGGATCTATAGGAGGCACCAGTTGCAAACTTGGCTATCTTGTTGTAACAAGCTTCAGTTTTGTTTAGTTCCATGCGGTGGAGATTAGTCATGATGGGGAGGCATAAAGGAGGATGGATAAGAGGTGAGTTCTAGTGACAGTGGCTTTGATTTGATTAGTGATTAAGTGTTTATTCCTATAAAGGAGACCAAGCTTTTTATTTACATTTTGATTGTGCTATGTGTATGTCAAATTTTAGATTATTGTCTATTTCAACGCCTAGCAGTTTTGTGTGTGTTGTTGGGGTGATATGAGTATTGTCAGTGGAATGAATGGTAAACTCATTATTTGGGGAAGGAACTCTACCAGGGCTAAAGAGCATTAGTTTGTTTTTTTTGGGGTTAAGAATAAGTTTAATGTTAGATAACCAAGCTTTGGCTAAAGAAAAGTTATTCTGAGTGAGGGTTAGTAGTTTATTTAGAGTGTGGGCGGCACATATAATAGTGGTGTCATCTGCTCATTGCACTATTGAGGCAGAGGGGGAGGATGGAGCCATTTGGTTTGTAAATAGAGAGAACAGCAAAGGACCAAGGATGGAACCCTGGGGGACTCCTATGATTACTGGCAATAGGGGGAACAATTGGTCTTGCCAAAGGACTGCTTGCTGATGGCCTGATAAGTAGCAGTTGAACCACAATATAGTGGAGGAGCTCATGTTAAGGGTATTTAGAGTTTTGAGGAATCTATGGTGGTTAACCATGTCAAAGGCTTTAGATAGATCTAAGATCTTATGTTTATACGTTTAATATGTAATAGATACATTTGATTCTTTATAATAGAGTTGCTTAAATGATTTTACTCAAATGGTTTTTACTCTCTATAACCATTTTCTTATTATACTTGAAATGTCTTAATACTTTTAAAACTAATTGCTTTAAAAGAAGTTGATATCACTGCATAATAGCTTAAGAATTAATGTACAAGCCATATTTTCTAATATATAATAACATATATTTAGGTAGGAGTGAATGGTTTTGCTACTAGATAGGTGGTCAATTTGAGTGACAGATGTCACTCAAATTAGGAGTTTGTAACAACTTTTTGTTAATAGTATTTCAGATGTTCACTAAATTTTATCTAGCTGGAATTAATTTAAATGTATTCTTTTTGAGAGTTTTATCATATAGTTCATGTATAATTATTAAAAATATTCCTTAAGATCATATAGTATTAGATCATAAAGGAAAGAAAAGAAGAAAGAACAGTCAACATGTATTGTTAAAGAACCATAATATTTCATGACCTCTTTAAACTGTATCTCAATCAATATTAATGGTTTAAATAATCCAAACAAGAGAAGATCTTTAACTAAATATCTCAAGTTACATTATTCTCAGTTAACATTCCTGCAAGAAACTCATTTATTAACTGATGACATCTCCAGGTTAGACACCAAATCTTATGAAATACTGGTTAGCTCTGAGCACTCTCAAAAAAAAGAGAGGAGTGGCTATATTATGGAAAAATACATTACCTTTACCTAAAATAATTGATATATTCAAGGATAATAAAAGAATGTTATCTTCAGTTATTATAGAGATTAATAACAAAATGTTTACTTTAGTTAACATAATTAACATATACCAGATTCCTGGCATTGGATTAAATACAGCAAAACAGCATATAGACCATATCGTACAATTTTTTAAAGGCAACATAATTCTAGCTGGTGACTTCAACTTTATTTTCTATACCAAAGATTCTAGTACTAATGGCAAGAGAAAAAAATCAGCAACAGCTAGACTACTAAAATAATTCTCTGATACTTTTTTGTTGAAATATATTAATAATTATGCAGACTCCGATGCATTGCTTTATACATTCTATTCACATAGACACAGTTCATACTCAAGAATAGATAAAGTCCTACCTTCTAATAACCTAACAGATTTTTTAACTAAAACAAAAGTGATTTCATGTCCCCTTTCAGATCATAATTCCATAACTTTTGATCTATTTGTTTATTCAGACTGTAATGTCCAGATAAAGAGGATCTCAGCTTACATTGCAAAACTAAAAGATTTCAACAACTTTATATCTATGGAAGTACAAAATTTTATTAAGCTGAATAATACAATTGATACATCTGAAATATACATTTGGAATGCCCTAAAAGCTTTCTTATATGGTAGAACTATTGATTGGTATAAAAAGAAAAGGAACTCATGGGACAAAGATCTTCAAGATATACAATCTAAATTAGACAGTTTGAAACTTGAAGTTTCAGGAGACACAGATAAAAAAGATAGAATAAAAGAAATGAACTCTTTGAACAATAAATATTTAGAAATATTGAATTATAAAACCATGATTAGTTTAGTGAAATTTAAATGTATACATTTTTCTACAAATCCTAGGTCTTTGAATATTCTAGCTAATAAAACAAAAAAACTAAATAAACTTAATCACATTAATGAAATTTATCCCCCCCCCAAAAAAAAAGAGGAAGGTTTCTGGACTACATGACATATTAAATGAATTTAGAGAATTCTTTCTTAAAATAAATCAACCAACTAAAACAATAAATCTCAGAGCAGATATTCAATCATTTATTAATAAAAAATAGTAAAAAAGGCTAACTGAAGAACAAGTAAATGTAATTGAAAGACTGATATCCTTTAAAGACATTCAGGATCAAATAACTAAGCGTAAACAAAATAAAGCACCTGGTAATGATGGTATTATCCCTGAAATATATAAAATCTTACCTATCAAAGCTCTAACATTGTTACATACCATCTTCAATATAGCTCAAAATATAAATATAGTGCCCCCTTCTTGGAAGTATACTTTTATTTCTCCTATTTTAAAACCTGACAAAGACCCTACTAAATGTTCTTCATATAGACCCATCTCTTTATTAAATACAGATTACAAAATATTTATGTCCATATATGCAGATAGGCTTAATTATTTTCTACCTAACCTAGCTGATGACGACCAAACAGGTTTTATAATAAACAGAACCTCGTATGATAACAAAAGAATAATTACTTCAATTGAATCAGTGAAAATCTTAAATAATAACTTAACCCTAGTTAGCTTAGATATAAATTGTGTTTTTGATTCAATTAATTAGGAATATTTATTCACTTTATTAGGGGAAATAAATGTCTCTAATAAATTTATTAATCTAATCACTCAACTATATTATGGTAGTCAAGCTTATATTAAAATTGGCCAAAATGTTCTCCAATATATACCTATTATAAAAGGAACCAAACAAGGCTGTCCCCTATCACCTCTTCTGTTCACATTAATTATGGAACCCTGGACAAATTTAATTAGAGACAATAAAAATATTCAAGGTTACAATTTAAGTCTTAATGAAACATCAAAAATTCAGATGTTTGCAGATGACATATTGATTACTCTTGGCAGTAATACTCCTTCATTACAAGAACTCTTTGAAGATATGGACTCATTTCAAAAAATTCAGGTCTTACATTCAATAACAATAAAACACAAATTATTTTAGTTAGTCTAAAAAATTATAGTATACATGATGAATATAAACAGTTTATATCTCAGTCTCATCAAATAACATATTTAGGTATAATCATTACTACTAATACCAAAGACATCTTACAAATAAATTTCAATAAAAGTATAACAACTATAGAAAATCTAATAAATAAATGGAATAAGATTCCATTTTCAATGGATGAAAAACTTTCAATCATAAAGATGATATTGCTTCCTAAAATCTTATATATAATTCAATCTATATCTATACCCGCCACTCAATAATCAAAAAGTTTAATATAATGATTAAGAAATTCCTATGGCATCCTATTAAACCAAGGATTGCATTATCTTATCATATGTATAGTTGGGAAATGCATTTTAGAAATTTACTCAGTTTCATCGGTGATTAAAACAATCTGGCATCTCATAGATGTGGAATATTCTACAAAATGGAAAGAGACTCTAATTATCCTATCTCATAACTCAAAAAATAATGACAGTTCTTATATGTTAAATTTAGTAAAAAACTAATTTATTTGGAGATTAAAAGTGTATTTCTACAACTACTCCTCTATGACATTTAAATCTAATTATATCACTTTAATCTTGAAATCTTTTAAAAAAATATATTTTTAGGTTTAAAATATATGAGAATTGGCTATTTCTCATTTACTCCATTGCTTATACAAAAGGGAATATATTTTCTACATATTATTCTAAAATGTCGCTCTTTAAACAAAAGCATTTAATATCTTCACACCAAATGATGAGTAATAATGAATTGAAACCAATTAATACACTTATGTGTGAACACGGTTTTGACACATCCTTATGGTTAGATCTACAAGAAGCCAGAAAATATATATTAGATAAACTTGATCTAATTTATTCAACTACTAAGAAAGCAGTGCCTAAACTTATACACTATTTAATATTATCAACTCAGCATAATCTTCCTGTTAAAATTGTTTGTCATCTATTTATAGGGCAATTAAATGACTTAGAGACACACTCAGATAAGTATTGGAATTTTTTCTCTATCACCAATAATTGTAATCCTACAGAGAAGGGTAAATCAAATATTCTTTAGTCAGCTAGTATGACTACTTCTTCACTTAAATGGAGAATATTTACCTGGAGATTCTTGAACAAATCATACCTCACTCCATATAGCATAAGCAAGATAACTAAGAAAATACTTTCTGTTGGAGATGCAATACTGTAATGAATACAGATCGGTCACATATATTTTATGATTGCCTACTTTTAAAGAAATTTTGGGAAGATGTAAATACATTTTTACAAGCAAACTTTACAGATAACTTTTTACTCACTAAATCACTTGTATTATTCAACACACCAGTTCCAGACTGTGTGAAGAAGAGTAAAAACCTTTGCTTTGGTCTATTTTAGCCTTTGTCAGGAAAACAATTACAAACAAATTGGAAATAATTATATATACCTTCATAACAAGAATTTAAAGATCTTCTCTTTGAGGTATCTAAGTTAGAAATGTTGACTATTAAATTCAGATCTATTAGGAATACAACTTTATATAATCAGTGGAAAAGTATACATGAATTATTAGAAAAATAACCAGATTAATGATAATTTTTTAATATCTGTTAATTTAATTATATCTCTTGAATGCTATATAGTGAATATCGTTGTACATAGTTTCTGTTATCTTTGTTTTTATATTCACTTTTTCTTGTTTTTACTTATTGTTTCTTAAAACAGTTTAATTTTATCAAAATATTTGTTAATTTCAGTAATGATTTCAATAAACCTGCTTAGAAAATAAGCAAGTAACTATCTGCTCACAATTCAGTAATGGATAACTTAGCATATTTTTTTGCACTTTTTGGCTCATTCTTCTTTGAGCTGACTGTCAGTTAACATGTAGTTTTCCTTATTTTCTGAAACTCACTGTCTAGTGAAGCTCCCCACACTATTGGCCTCCAGCCACACAAAATACCTGGCAAGGCAGATGAGGTATAGGAAAGCAGGACTGGAGGTGTGAAAAGGAGTAGACTCACCTGCAGAGTCATACATGCAGCTGTACAAATGGGATTTCTTTTCTTTTTTTAACCTAAGCTCTTCCTAGCAAGCTGAAGTGACAACATGCAGGGGGAGGGGGGTGTTTACATGGTCATTTGTGGGGGTGGGTTTGGCATGTGGCTCAAGGTCTTTTACACACACCCACACACACAGGCACAAGGTATAGTGTTTGGTTCTGACCTCAAGTTGTTAAATAAGTTTAAAATGGCCCTTCATGGCAATTAGCGTACTGATCACCTATGAAACTATAAACATGGTACCATTTCCCTAATGATGTGTGCATCTCACTCTGCGTCTTGCTAATTTCTATTAAAAGCTCTAGTACTCACTAGAATATAGCAACTGGCATGCCAATTATATATCCATCTCCTCCCCTCTGACAGCAGCAAGTAGGCATAACCCTCAACATTCCTCCCCAACTCTCATCTGCTTTTCCAGCCAATTAGACAAGTAGTCAAGTCTGGATCATCTAGATAATAATTAGGAATTTATTCCTCTACAATATTGGTTTAAACTTCTTGCCTGCATACCAGATGTGGCTTGATACTTTTAATCCAGCCTCTGAAGCTTTGCACAAATCCAGAATGTTTATTTAAAAAAATCCAGTTTGCAATCCGAACCACCTAGAAAAACATTTATATCTGCAGCTCTGATTGCCTGAAGCAGCCTCCCCCCCCCCCCTCTCTCTCTCTCTCTCTCTCAGTCTCTGTCACATAATCTGGCTTAATTGTAGACCCAAAGACTGAGAAAAAAAGGGAGGGAAAAAGAGAGAGAGAGAGAGAGAGAGAGAGACCTTCTGGAGCTCAACACAAACCAATACAACCAATACCAGACATAGATTCCAATTGTTTCTGCTTAGTCTGTTTGATCTCCAGCTAGTTGTAGTAGCAGCCAGACTAGTGAAAAAAAAGGGCCAGCAATCAGACTATATTTTAACTTTGTACAGTGCAGATCCCTATTTCCAGTTTGCCTCAAATGCTACACTGCATTTTATATGTTGTGTCATTAAAAGAGAGGTCTGTTGAGCCTAACAGCATAATAATTGTGTGTGTGTGTGTGTGTGTGTGTGTGTGTGTGTGTGTGTGTGTGTGTGTGTGTGTGTGTCCACATAACCGTACATATGTGTTTGTATAGGGTGTGAATGTGATTGTTATATGTGTTTGTGCATTTTTCCATAGTTTTCTTTTATTATGTTCTCCCAAAAACAACAGCTAAGATCAACATAAGACAGCAATCAGTTTAATAGCAGCACCAAAGCTTTCAGGTATCAAGTACCCTTCCTTAAGCACCGAGGAAGGGTACTTGATACCTGAAAGCTTTGCTGCTGCTATTAAACTGGTTGCTGTCTTAAGTTCATGTTAGCTGTTTTGTTTTTGGATTTATTGCTTGTTTTACAGCTACATCTTCACTCTGGATGGTCTTTTGGTTTTGTCTTATTATATCCCACCCCCCCACCCCATTAGTCTGGCACTTGGCTTAGTAGACCCCTGGGATTCCACCTGTGTCCCTGCTGGACAGTGACATAGGTACTGACTTGTTGGAACATGGGCTAAATTCTTGGCTAGTCTTGTAAGGGCCTCAAAGTGAATAGCCTAGTAACTTCCTATGATCCTATGATTCTATGACTCATCCTTATTTGGTCCTAAAGGCATTTGCGCTTGAGGTTACTGACGTAGGCCATGAAGTCCAACTATCGGAAGTAAAAGGGTAATATTTATAAGAAAAAAGACATTTGGAGTATAATATCAAACATTTATTTATTTATTTATTTATTTGTTTATTTATTTATTTATTTGTTTATATTTGTTGACCGGGAGTGTCCGACTGGACGTTGGTCCATTTTCAGCGGAGGCCTGGGGAGAAAAACTCCACAGTTAAAATAAACAGACAGTAATTACATTGGATTACATAGTGATTAACAATTTATATAGCAATTACTTACAACATATTTACAGATGAAGAACATAGTACATCAGTAGACAACTAGAATCTTTACCTGTGAAGTACATAACAGACATTAACAAATTTTACAATAAGAAGTTCCTGCTGTATAATAAGTACTAGGCTTATGAGCATCTGAGCTTGCTATAATCAAGGTAGTTAGTGGAGTGGAAAGAAAGGTAGTGGTTGGATGGGGTGGGTGATATTAGAGTGGGAGTTGCAAGGGCATAGCCATCATGTTTTTAGGTGCGCTTTTAGTAAAGTTTTGAAGTGGGTGCATGATGGTATGGAGGTAATTGTGGGTGGGAGGGAGTTCCATAATTTGGCTATGGTGCAAGAGAATAGTGCTTCACCAGCAGAGTTATTGGCTTTAGTGATCTGCAAGTGATTTTTGTTGCTAGATCTTAGTGGTCTGATGATGCAATAGGGTTGGTGTAGATTCTGGAGGGATGGGACATTTAGTGGACGGTTTACTAGTTTGTGGGCGAGTGAGAGATGATACCATTGAAGGAGGTGAGGGAGTTCAAGCCAGCCTAGTTCAGCAAGTGAGAGACAGTAGTGACTATGGTAGGATGCCCATGTGGCGAATTTGCCGACAACATTGGAAAACATTCACATTTTACCCAGCTAAAAGACAAGCACAACAAATGGACAGGAAATACTGCATTGTACAAGGCAGAGGAGAGACAAAGAGAGAGAAACAGAGAGAGAGAGAGAGAGAGAGAGAGAGAGAGAGAGGGGCAATGGTCCAAGGAATCATGCATTTTACAGAAAGTTTTACATGATACTGGTTACCATACAGAAGGCATCATGAAGAAGACATGCAAGTGGTACAGAGAGGTGTATACTGTGAGTGCTGCTATGGCCAGATACATAAGAATATGATGGGGACGAGGGTAGTGGGATGTAGAGTGGCTGTTGCTGTTTTCAGGAGCAATACATTGTGGAAGGGAAAACTGTGAGTTGATGTACAAAGACAGCTTCTGTAACCCGATGCTTAAAATGGGGGAGGGTGCTAATTGAGTCTGACTTTTGTAGGAAACACAACATGAAGAGTGGAGGCTGGAAGGTCTGTAGCCAACACTGCTGCTTCCAGAGACATGTTACAATGAGAAGTAAAGTGAGGAGGGAGGGCAGGAGATATATGCTAATTTGCTCAAAATTCAACATCTAATATGCTTTTTTAATCTTAACTTTTCAATAATGCAAGTGTTACAAATTGAGGTGTCACCACCACAACCACCCCCGCTCCCTTTACCAATCACTGCCAAAGACAATTACTACTTTTTTATGTTAATAACTTACAAAAGAAGGGTCTATTTTATATGAACTAATGTTAACAATATCGAACGCTCTAAAGAACGAAAATGCTGGACCTCAAACTCATTATTGTGGGGGGCTGTGTTCTGAGATCGGACTACAGTGAGAAAAGGGTAAATATTCCAACCTTCACTGTACTGCGATCCCACAAGAAGCACTTTGAGGTCCGGCATTTTCACTCCTTAGAGCATTTGATATTGTTAACATTCATTTATATGATATAGACCAACAAAATAATTAAATATAAAATGGACTAACTTTTCAAGGATTTAAAATAATAGTCTGGAATAAAACATATCCAAAGGTTATCAGTGCTGTAAAAATGAAATAAGTTAACAAATGCATACAGACATACATACATAAACAAGAATACTATTTTCTATATTCCAGTGAAATGTAACTACCAGATTGGGTACGTCCTAGTGTCCATATATGTGAAAGTGGGTATTATGAGATTAGGGATGAACCAGTGCCCTTATGTAGTTGTATGGGTAGATGTGCCCTTATGTAGTTGTATGGGTAGATAGCATGTAGTTGACAAGTGGCAAACAATCATGCCAGTGTCACTAATAGGGTGAAAGTGAAACCATCACAAAACAAAGAGAAAGTTGTTTTTCTGAGGTTTATGATCAAGGCAGGGATACTCAAGAAGTCAAATATCATCAAATAAAATTTTATTCAGCATCAAATATTGAAATAATACATATTTTACATCAGTGGCCCAGGTTTTAGAACTAATTAAGCTGCCAAGCTAAATGCCTGATTACAATGTCACAGTTGCTGCACTTGGGATGACACATATGTCTACTACGTTAAGCTAAATCATTTTACTGCACAACTGTTGAATTATGTAGCATCACATAAAACAATGCAGTTGTCAAAGAGTAACTTCTTAGGAAATTGTACCAAATCTAATATGCACAAGTTAAAAAAAGATTTGAAAACAGCTAGTTTGAAACAGGAGGTATACTTAGACTGTTGTTTCCTTTCAAACACTTACTTAATAGTCTGTAGACAGACTTGAAGAAATAATGCAGCTAGACGAGACCAGTCACTTAAGTCCAAATCTCAATATCACGATGACCACTGAAAAGACCAGTTTGCTCCTCACTAAAAAAAAACTGCAACTGTATGCACTGCAGTATGCTCCTTGAAGAATTAAGTAATGTTACATACCATTGTATGCACTGTAAAATGAAAAAAAGGCTTCCACCACAATGAAAAGTTCACTGAGAAATTCTGTTAAAATGTAGGCTTTAATAAAACGAAGAAATAAAAAGCACAAATTGTGCTGTTCAAGTTGCAGGTCAAACAGGATAAGCGCTTTCCTATCCTAGGATCTGAAGAAGGTTTTTTAACTGAAGCCTACATTTTAACAGAATTTCTCAGTGAACTTTTCATTGTGGCGGAAGCCTTTTTTTCATTTTACTATTTTTACATATTAAGGCTTCCTCTGGAGGTGGTTTTTGGTTTGGTGGTATGCATCTTGAAGAATTAAGTCATGTTGCATACCATTGTATACACTGTGGTTTGCGACAATACTTCATTCTTCATTCTTCAAGATTACTGAATGCCTAATTGAACTTTCACTTCACACTTTCACATAACTAGAGGTAAAAGACACCTGTACAGTCTCGGTAGACAATAAGGAAGTGGATATATATTTTCCATGTAAGTTAATGCTTTCTACTAAAGGAACATAAAGGGGTGAGAAAAGTTTTAATTTTTCTGATACAGATGAAACACTGGAGCATAAATGAGGGGTCACTTTCACCTGAGCTCATTAATAAATCTTCATAACCATGTATAGTTTAGCATATGTGCTTTATACTGCTTGAAGTTATGAGCTAAGCTGGTAGACCCACTGTGCACAAATGTCAGTGCACCTTTCTTTGTATATATTGCAGTCATCTCTTGAGCTAACATTCTTGGAATTTAAAAATGGAAAAGAAAAAGAGGTGAGGTCCATGATTACCACAAATAATATGCCCATCACCAATAAATCTTAGGCTGAATAATGAAATGTGAACACCTATTGTAGCCCAGTTCAAGTTTGGGAAAACTCCAGGACAGATTGTTTATAGCATAAGGTCTGGTATCAGAGATTAAGCAGATGCATATAACCATGATTCAGAAACACAGCAAAATACAAAGCACATTTTGCTGAACATAAACAAAGGATCACTACACTCTGGAACCACATGCATATAACACACATTAGAGAGCAAAAACATAAATTGTAAATCCAGTTTTATTAAATATGTATGTCTAAAGGCTAGATTCATGCACTGAGAACCAAAGGAGTGGAGCAATTTCCCTCTTTAAGACATACCGGGGGGCAATGAAGGGCAATACATCCAGTTACATATACAGAAGAAAATCACTAATTGACCAAAAACTTTGGTTTTGATCCAGTTAGTGTATAAATTGTGCTACACCTTTTAATGCCATCCCCATAGATAGATTACTAAGGTGCAGTCCATAAACATACACATTGTCTGTTATCTGGAAAACAGAAAGCATGGAAGAGGCATGATTTAGTCCCACTATTCAAACAGGTAACTCAACCATGAGATGGGGCAATGAGTTTTCTAAAGGGGATAACCTCAGAGTGTTGAGCCTAACAGTCTTATTTTTTTGAGTTAAAGTAAGTTATTTGAGCTGATATTTATAAGGGGTCATTTGGTAAGTTTACTTACAGAAAGTTCAGAGCTGCTGTAAGAAGCCACCAGACAAATCACAGTTTGTAGACAACAACATTTCAGGTCTGCATGTGGGCCAAAATGGCAAGGAAAAAAATTTTGGTCCAGTGATATATAGAATTAATTAACAAAGAACAGGAAAGCAATGCAATCAGTAAAACAGTTTTATACAAAACATTAGGACCATATTCAAGAGCTTTGTATAGCACAGCCAGGCTACCACTAAGGCTGTTTGTAACTGCTCAGGACTGCTTACTTTCAACAAAGCAGTCTCAGCCAAAGAACAAAATAGCTTACTTACAGAAAGTTTAGATCTGCATTTGTTGGAACTGTCTTGCTGTTGTCTGACTGACTTGACATCACCTTGTCTAGCTAGTTTATTAAAGATGTTTCATGGTAGAATATACTCTCAATCCATCTTTTTTGTGTTTTTACACTAAGAGGACTAGGATATTCCATCTGGTGGCAGTAGGTTGTGTTCTGGTCTGTCTGAGTCAGTAAACATGTAAAAAAGTTGTAAGTGGTCATTTTATAGTGCAGTCGGCTTAAAAGTCAGTTTTTTGTATTATAAGTTCCTGGATAAATATGGTCCATCTGTGTGTGGTTAGTAGTGTCCTGTATAGACTTGAGACACCTAGAAACCAAAATTTCTCTATAAAACTGCCAATGAAATTGAACCAGTAAGTCTGTGACTGTAGGGCAGCAGCTCTGTGCAGTGGGCAGCATAGGGCAGCTAGTCACTGTGTTGAGGAGCAGTGCCCCTTGAATTTAATATTGCATAGCCTAGTCTACTCTCTAGTCCCAAAAACACTCTTAGTCAGCCAACTATTACCCCCTTCATACACTGCACCCTTGTAGCTCACCCAGTAAAGGACCTAACATCATAAATATGCACTTTCCCAATGTCTCTGGAGCCAGTTTGGTAGATATGAGTATCTTGAGACAATGTAACAATTACCTAATGTTTACTGACAACCATTTAATCCTCAAAGAACAAATGGTATGGAAGAGATGTATATAAACAAAAAAAAACACTTAGAATAAAAATTTGGTTACCAGAAACACATGCTACACCCTGCAACTATAGTATGCTCCCCACATATAGAGCTGCTTATGCTAAAGCACTTAAATACAATCTTTCCAAACTCCAAACACCTCTCCGACATTCCACCTCTACAAATTATCCTCAGCAAACTCAAACTCAGCAGCAGCAACACCTAACACTGCAAATGCAGACCAACCCTGTTGAGCCTCAGCTATCAAGTCACAAGGCAAGCCAATATACTACCCAGATCTCCAGTCATAGGGGACTCCAATGTATGATATACTGATGTCCCAAAATAATGGGCATTTGCCTATCAAGGGCCACGGTCTGCCAAGTTATGCACACACTCAGGTCATTGCAACACAGGTACCAGTGTGATTCAGTCATAGTCAATAGAAATATGAATGACCTGAGACATACCACCACATATTATGTGAAGAGAGACAATGTGGAGTCCTTGGACCATGTGACAAAGGTTGGTATGTACCTATCCTGAGCAGCATTCTATTTTACCAAGGATCAATGATGCCACAATGCAAACAGAAGATGATTGACTTTAATAACTGGCTTAGTTTCTGGTATTAGTCTAGGGAGATACAACATTGTCAGAGTGGGAGGACATGGTTAACAAACCACATTGTTCTGATAATGATTGTCTGCACCTGTCCCATCTAGGCTTTCAAATATTGGCTAAAACATTGTCTTCTTCCATAAAGACTTTTTAGGCAATGCTAAATTGACAAAACTTCCAAACTTCCAACATAGCAAAATCTACCCAAGGAAATCTAAAAATGTTACTGCTGAATGTCAAGAGTCTAAATAAGAACTTCCACTCCCTCCAAGTTCTCCTCACCCTGGAGAATGTAAACAACTGTAAAGTTACTGAAACATGGTTTAAAGCTGCAGAGTATACTTCAGGAGTGCAAGGCTTCAGTGCCTTCCACACATTTAGACCAGCAACTGCAGAGGTAGGTATTTAAGGTGGAGTTGTCTCAGCCTACATCAAAAAAGCATACCTTTAGGTTAGTTAAACAGGATGATGTGTTGGAGTTCCTCCATGTCCAAATTACCATGGACAACATTCCATACCATATACTAGCAAGCTACAGGTCATAATTTATGTCCCATGAAACATATAACTCATTGCTAGACCTGTTGGAGACTCAATCAAATTAAGGTTGCCACCTTTTCAAATGCCCAAAGTGGGACATTTTTGGTACAAATGTCAGATTTTGCAGGCCGAAACATACCCATGGCCAGTACAAAGGACAAAACTTCACTTTTTGCCTACATAAAAGCTTATTCTTGTAGCATTTTAGTTGCTTATTCTATTTTGTATAACATTTAGGTGTTTCAGATACAGAATAACTGTTTTATGCACCTATTACATGAAATATAGGAAATAATTTTGTCCTAAAATCTCAGGACATTTGCCATTTTTACAATTTTTTTGCAGGACACAACTCACCAAGAGGGACTGTCCCTTGCAAAGTGGGACAGGTGGTAACCCTAAATCAAATACCAGACTCATGGGTGACTTTAATTATTCATTCTATAAACTGGGAATCTGACATGATTCCAAATTAGCAGGCAGAGAGTTTCCTAGACTTTGTAAACAAATTAAAACAAAAAGTGAGAAGGTCACACTAAAAAAACAATCAGTAAAAACTAAATGAAAACTCTAACTTTCAATGATTGACCTCCCAAACCTCCTGTGACTGAGGCACATGGGATATATGCAAATGACCCCTATGAACATCAGGTGTTTCAGCTATATGGCAATTCCAATTGCCGTTGAGTTTTACGTTTGAAGTCATTTTAATGGACAATTTCAGGCTAATACAGCCAAACCCCACTAGCTATAGATATGCATATTTCAGCCTTGTTATATCCTCATCTGCATAGCACAAGCAGAGTGCTTGACTAAGCATCAGAAACGCAGGCTTGTTATACCCAGCTGATGTCCATTATCATTAGGATGACTGCAAAATATCCCAACTAACAAATTAAAACAAAGAGTGAGAAGGTCACACTGAAAAACCAATCAGTAAAAACTAAATGAAAACTCTAGCCAAGCTAGAACTT
>NC_056730.1:166060869-166078369 GCF_019279795.1 Protopterus annectens | reverse complement strand
TTTAGAAATATTTAAAATTCTACAAATAGTAGAACACAGTTCTTGAATTCTTTTTTCAATATACTCATATTAAATGCTGTAGCCGTGATTGTTGTAAATTTTTCTCACATGTAGTGACAAAGCAAACATTCCTGGAGAGTGGGAAATCAGTATTTTACTTTTAAAACTAGGCCCTTGATTCAGTAAAATGTATTTTTCATACATACCATTTTTCATATTCCCAAATGCAGGCACATATCATCCTTCTAGAGTGATTTCTCTTTCAAAGTCACATGCCACACCACTTGCAAAATACTTGGTTCTATTATTGATCACACATGCATCATGAATCCCATTTATAGGAAACATTTTTTAAGCAATATATGGTAGTGTGCTGCTTTCTGTTTTATGGTGCACATTGTTGGCTGACTAATCTGTAATTTGGTCTTTTCTTAATTTCTGTAAAATATTTTTCTAATTACAGTTATAACATGGAAAAAAGTTGAGACTGACTAGGCAGGAATACATTGGCCAGTATTCAATAATCTCAGTGTAGACTCTCCACAGATTACACCTAGTGTACCTGTTACCGCAACGGTGCTCAGCATACTGCAGTGCACAATACATATTAATGAGACATGGCACACCTAAGCTAGGCTTTGTGGCTCACAACATCATTGCTGACCTCAAAACCATGTAAGTGAATGTGGACACTGAGTCCGTGTAAAGGAGAGCACATACCATCTGCGGATTTCCGCGGAATGCCACAATGATCACCAGAGCTGTACCCATCATAGCTGTCAACCTCTTAGATCAAGAAATCTGGACAAAGACTGACATAATGGAGATAATGGCTGACAGATCTTTTAAACTTGGAAATGAGCTAGTATAACAGGATTTGTGTTAAAATGCATTTTCTAAAGGATTTTAAATCTGAAACTGAAGTGTTTGTAATTATTTAGTGAGTTCAGTCCTGTGATAATCCCAGTGATATGGCAAAAAAACACAAATTTTATGAGAAACAGACCAATAATTTAAAATTTGGACATTCTGCAAACATCTGGAGAGTTCAGAGGTATGGTACACATACTACTGAAATTCGTAGAGCAAACTATATTGACAAAAGCCATTAAAAATGTGGGGACAAAGGATCACAACTAGGGACCATACCTCTCAACCTCTTGGCACAAGAAATCTGGACAAAGCATGACATAATGTGGGGGCAAAGGGCCAAAAGTAGGGACACATTTGAAATAAACTTAGAAAGTTGCTAGAATAACAAAATTTATGTTAGCGTGCATTTTCTGAAGGACATGAAGTCTGAAACTCAAAGGCATGTCATTATTTAGTGACTTTGATTTTCAGATCATACTAGTGATTTGTCAGGAAACCATAACTTTTATGAGGAATGGGGCAAAAATCTGGACATTTTGTGAAAATCTGGGCAGTTGAGAGGTATATTAGGGACACACTTATTAAATATTGTTCTTACAAACTTAGACAATTAATAGAATGACAGGATTTGCATTCCCATGAATTTTCAGAATGCTAGGAAGTCTGAGACTCAAATATCTGTCACTATTTTCAAACTTAAACCCTCAATACTTTAACAATGATTTGCCAGAAAACCAAAATTGTATGAGAAACAAATGAAAATATGAGGCAAAATCTGGACATTCTGAAAAAATCTGTACAGCTGAGAGGTCTGGCTGTACAAATAGCTGTCGTTCTGTTAGTGCAACATATCTGCACAGAGGCCAACTTAATGACAGGACAAATAACCAGTAATAGGGAGATGTTTGACATAGATGCCACATAGGAATGTGTTACAATGTAACACTCTCAACTTCTTAAAGTGAGAAATGTGGACAAAGCCTAAAAATAGGGAGACAAAGGGTCAGAAATAGGGACAAATTTTAAATATTCCATGTCCAAATTTATGAACTTGATAGAATATATAGGTTGCACATTAGCATGAACTGAAGAGCATGAAGATTGAAACTCAAATGTCAATCATCAGTTACTGACTGCACTCTGTAATGACATGCCAATGATTTGTCAGGAAAACATGTTATGAGAAAAAGATCACAAATATGAGACAAAAACTGGACATTCTGCACAGATGAGGACAGTTGACAGGAATGCACCCAAATGTCTGTAATACTGGGTCACAACAGTCCAGAGATCATCCCAGTGATATGGCAGAAAGCCACATATTTGATAAGAAAAATATCTGAACATCCTGGGAATATCTGGACATTTGAGAGGTATGAATCTGAAGTATATGGTCCAAGCACAGTACAGGACAGTGTACCTACAGTGCTGAGTATTGTGATATCCCATTCTTGGCATTCTGTACTGAAGCTATGTTATGTAACAGGACATGGGACTGCCATGCAACATGGTCACTCAGGGGAAGTGTGTGTATTGAATAGGGACACACAGATAAACTGTAGGAATGAACACAGGGAAAGAGTACAGGGGAAACTCCTGCATGTTCAACAGAGGAGGACATGTCAATGGAAGATGGTTGTAGCAGCAACACCAAGCACATATCTATATGGTACAGTATGGATTGTACAGTGAAAATGTATTGTCTGTGACTGACACATAAGGTGACATAACAATGGGAAGGATGTATGTGTGAGATAACCATCCTTACATGAATAATTCAGAGGACATCAATCAGGGATCTGACTTACAATTGAGGTAGGGTGCATATTGGGAAGCTGTGCAAACTGACATACTTGAATATGAGTGTACTCTCAGCAGAGGTCTCCAGTACAGTGGCCACAGCTAAAGGATCATGGCAAACATTACAAAAACCAACAACAGTCATGGACAATATCTGAATAATACCACCACTAATCCCATGCCCATGATATAACATATGTGATGTGGAGTGAAAACAGATGAGCCTACACACACACTGGACAACTAGTATGATACATCCACACTCTGTGAGAGTAACCACGCACACTGTCCTGGTAATGTAATATCTGCAGGAGGTGTTAGGAGAGACATTGCTATACTTATATGTGACAATATGGGCACTACAAATTAGTTGCCTTGTGTGCATGGCATATATCAATGGCACAATTCACATTGTCACAAATGATATATATCCCATTAATGTTGTCAAAAACCTATGTATGCAGTGTGTGCATAAAGTGAACAGGTAGCACACATGCATCTGGTGTAACAACTTTGTTGTTATTCTGCACCATCAGACAGTCATGTATACCCCACAGAAAGAATACTTAGATATGGACAATAAGCTGTGTTATAGCACACTGTCATAAAGGTGGTGCACTTATATTACACATCACTGGAACATGTGTAGGGAGGTACATGGAGAAGAGTGCATTGTACTCAGTTATTGGTGTGATGAAGGCTGGGAACCATGTTGTTAGTATGCCCTCTGATATGCATGTCCTTCACATACCCAGTACTTGTGTTACAGTCAAGGGAGTAGTCAGTACTGTGACCATACGCTGACAGATGTACCAGTTACCATTTACCCCAGAACACAGGTCACATACCTATTGGTCTGATTATAGGGTATGATGTCCACATAATACTTGGGTGATGTGTCTGTTTTCTGATGCAAGGCATCCCTCCATGTGTCTCTACAATGCAGGTGTTGTCATGGCTGTGGCCACAGCCTCTGGTATGTGTTGATACTGTATGTATTATAATAACACCATATTGGTAGTCAATGATTGCCCACAAGCTGCAGTTCTTCAGGCAGCTGTTTGGACACAGCATGTGTATGTCATCTGTGATGTCCATCACTTAACCAAGGGGCAGGCAAGGGCCTAGCTGACACTCCTGATGTACTGACCTGATCACTGGACCTGAGATATATGTCACGTCACACATTTCAACATAGTGAGATGTTAGTATGTCATACACCAGTCTAACCATTTGGTGATACAGCTGTTTATGGCCACATGTGACAGTGTTGATTGAATACCACAGTGTGACTTTTTGTCAAATGCCTTCACCTGTTCAAGTTCCACAAGATGATACTGTTGTCATCATGCATGCCCTCAATGACCTCATTGAGGACATCAATCAGATGTAATGGACCTGACGTAGCAGTAAAAACTCACACAAGTCTGTTGCATACACCTGGAAAATTACTAGTATACATGTAGAAGAGGTCCATGATGACATGTTAGTCTACCTCACAGTGGAAGAGTGTCAGGATGTCTCTATATATGCATGCATCAGGTGCTGCCCCTGATTGCAGGTGGATGCATGTTGATGTACACCCTTGTAGGGGAACATAGGCCATGTGGAGGGTGTGTTGAACTGTGCATTCCACCACATCAGGAAGGTGTATGTGCAGGGTCATGCCATAGCTGATCTGTGATGTTATCACAGCACATTGGCTCCATATGATAGGCCTGGAGGAAGGCAAGGCAGTGCATGTTGCCTATTGTGATCTGGCCTAGGGTTTTGACACAATCACACATGCAGGTATCATTGAGAAAAGCCCCACGCTGGGGACTTAACCTTTTGTCAGTTGATGGATAAAAAATTTGCTCACTGACAGAACACGTCATGCGACAGTTGGTGAATCATCCTGTACCAGTAGAGCTGTCACCATTGGCAAACATCAGGGATCTGTGCCTGGCCCTTCACTATTTGAACTGTATTTCTCAACAGTTCAGGCTAATGTATATGACCTTTGGTTTATGAAGTTTGTTGCATATTGTGTGCAATCATTGAGTCCACCAATGGTGATAACATAGCACAGGAGGTGCTACCACATACAACTAAATAGTGACAAAGGCACACAATCTACATATAGATTCAGAAATGTGTGCTTGTAATGTTGTCTGCCTGAAAAGTGGAGTTTCATGTTAATCACAGCTTTGTCAACAGTCTATGCAGAAACCCAGTGATGTAAGCACTGGGAACACATTAAGATAGTAATCTGAACTTTGACCACCAAGTGTCCAAACTGTTACTGAAAGTATCTGTTGTGCACATCATAAGTCACACCATCATACTGAAATCTTAGGATTCTATGACAGCATTGTACTCAAATTGCAGTACAGCACTAATAGAGTATAGTGCTCTTTTTTACATGTATCTCACTAGGCACATGTAGGAGCTGGAGGGACCGCAGGGCTTTCTCAACAAGATAACACAGAGTCTAGACAACATGCCATAAAGTATGTAGATAGATTAAAAGCCATGTCATTGTAAACGTTATTGTATAGGATTATGTGACGTCTGCCTGGCAAGAGCATTCACTATAACATTGTGAAATTTTGATGTTATCAACTGTCCAACTGTCAAAAGCCAATATAAGTCAAAGGTACAATGACCAGTTAGTTCAACAACAGAAATGCAGCTATACAAAGTGTGATGCCCCTGCACTGGCCCAGTAATCAAGGAGCCTCAATCCTCACCACTAGCACCACTGAGGTACATGTACATTGGGAGGATGACAAGTACACACACAGTAAACTACAATTTCCCTTAAGAGCACACAGAGATCACAGTTAGTCTGGGGCTGGTTTCTCCCTCTCTCTCCAGATCCCCAGTAAGACTCCCACTGGCACAGGTATAAGGTTAAGATTGCAGCCAAGTGTTCAAGCCAAAACCTCCAGCACCCTCTCTGTCCAACCAGTGCTTCATGTCCCTGCCCATGTAGCTGACACACACACACACACACACACACACACACACACACACACACACACACACACACACACACACACACACACACACTTTGAGATTTGATTTATATGCAAACACACAGAATCTCCTGGGGCAGGCTGGTACAGGTTCACTAGCTATGCCCCCTTCTGCCCAGACTATAAGGTAGTACTGGCTCCCACTAACCACTCTTTATCAGCTACTATAAGGCCCTTCCCAAAGGATGACCAATTCTACTGTGTAATATTACTATTATCCAAACGGTAAGTGTGTCTAAGACTAAGGCTATTTAGGTGTGGCTTATACAGTGTCACCAGATACATATGCAAGTACTCTAAGAGCCTAAATATCTCTAAACAAACCAGCCACAATTAAAAGGTTTAAATATATTTAATAATAAATAAAAGAACAAGGCAATGCCCAATAACTTAACACAGTGACAGCAGAGTTCAGAATCACATGAAATACTTTAAAACAACATTGCAGGACAGTCTCACATAAATACAGAAAACATCTAAACTAATTTTTACTGCATTCATATCCATATCTAAGATATACTATGCCCTAAATGACTTACTTACAGAGCAAGGCAAATACAGATGAGAAGTGATGATGAGAGGATGTTTCTAGGTCCAAAAACAAATACAAAATGCACAGACTCACTCTCTGAGATAATTCTTAAATTACTATCAAACATTTCTGCTGGGTTATTTCAGATTGCATCATTCTTTGTCACCTCTGTCTTCAGTTCCCAGATTAACAGAAACTTAAAATTTAGCACCTCTGTGTCAGAAATACTTATCTCCCAGAAGTTTGCCTGGAACTGGAAGTCGTAAAACAGTTAAGCACTTTTACCTTTGAAACCTGTAATTATTTCTGTTTCCAGGCAATAGAAAGACCTCCTCGCTCTAGACATCCTGTCTCTTTGCATTAGCTAACTTTATAGCACAGTCATAAACAATTTCAACTTATTTTCTCAGAGTTTTGCAAGTTAACTCTACGTGTTCCAGCTTCTGCTATGAAAACATACATTTGCACAGGCATATAGTTTATACACATTTCTGCTCTTTTTCAGCAGGGTACATTGTAGTTACATTCTTGAAGCTCAGTACAGAACATACAGTTCAACACACACTTCTGCAACAGTAGTTTAATATACACATAACATAGTTTTCTTACATTTGTAAAACAAACATACAAATCATATTACTATTCACAAATGACATAGAATTATTTACAAAATTCCAGCTAGCTGGGGTGGCAGCCTTCACACTAAGCACTAAGTTAGCTATGCACCCTGAGCATTAGGCATAACTTTTGTATCCCTGAATTCAAAACATAGAAAACAGGGATGGGACACAGTTATCATCACTTGCACATGGTGTTGGGGGGAGGGATAGAAAACCTAGGCTGACACTGAAGGTCAGTGAGAGTGTGAGTAAGAAGGAGAAGAAGGCAGACATTGGAATAAAACAACAAATGGCCAGTGAGACAAATGGAGTAACTGTTATTTGTGTGTCTGTAGGGGTCCTCCAGGTGAAATTGATGTGTGAGTGCCTGCATGAACACAGCCAAGCTCTGTGCTAGGTCTATGTCTTGGTCTGTCGAACAGGTGTGAACTGTGCATGGTAGAGGTGGCAGGTGATCATTGTCATCCCTGACTACATGAACTGGCTCTGCCAGGAGTTGCACTGGCACGTCCATGCCCACGGTCAGATGCGGTGCTGCTACCCGAACATGACTGATGTCTGCTAGATGAGCTTCCTACAAGGGGATGCACAGGACCACACTCTCATGGCCTACCATGTCTGGGTGTGGAAAATAGACTCACTAATGGAGCAGTGGAACTACTGCCACTATTGGAGCATGATCGGTCACTGCCACATTGGCTGACAGCAGATGATGATGTTCCATCACAGACACTGCTCATTCCATGTCAGACACCCATCGGTCCATCACAGACACCCCTCATTCCAACATGTCATTCATCCGATTCAGTGAATCAGCAACACAGTGGAGTCAGTCATGCATGTCAGACTGCCACATCCACAACCCTTAGCATTTATCTGGAGCACCTATTGGAATGTGCCTGTGTCTCCATGATGGCCCTAAACATACACTGAGTGGCACGGGAGGTAACACATGCAACAGGTGGAGGAAGGGCAGCAGGCCCCCTCTGAGCACCCCTATCAATCCTTCCGGGTGGCACCTCACCCACACTTTGGCTACAGACAGCCTCAATAGCACTGAAGCCACAGTAGCCACACTTCCTTGATCAATGTCTTCGTCCTCCACCTGTCTGATATCTGTTGGCTCAGTGGACTGGGTAGGCATAGGCCTACTGGCTTTGTCCAATGGAATGCAGTGGATGGCTGTATGTCAACCTCTGTGTCAAATTCACCCTCTGCAGCCCCTGACTGTGCCTCAGTTTGGCCACCATCATCATCTGAGTCTGCTGATCCACTGACATCAGGTGGTACAGGGCCCACACTCCCATTCTCATGATGGCCTGTGATAAAAAACATGAAACACATGAGTACATTAATACCTGCACTATTATAGCTCAATATATGTTAACAAACTAACAGTACTGCCACTATTACAGACAGTACAGCAATATGCACAACAGGCTTCAGATCAAGTCACAAACTACAATATTTCTTTAAATCGCTCAGCATTACTGACATAAAAATATTTGGCTTACCATCTGCAGAAGACATACTGCACTGTACTCCAGATGGTCCAGGAAGAAGTTAAGCAAGCTGTAAAGGCAACATCATCACAATTAATGGTAACACAGGGGGTAATACATTTACTCCTGTATATCTGTATTAATGGTACTTTGAACAAGAACGTGGCTGACAACTCCAAACAAAGCTTACAACTGCAGCAATTTTCAACCCCCTAAACAATATATGTTGATACAGAATGAACGTATTAATTTCAATTGTTTTACTATACAAAATTTTCAGTTGCTGAGATATCAAAGCTTACCTGGAAGCTCCTCCTGGGAAGTGCTTGCTGTCTCAGAAGGTGTTGTGCCCACATCCAAGGACATATTGTACTGCACTCTCATGGGAGCTATCTGGATCTTTCTGACTGGCCAGGGACTCTTCATTGGAGGTCAGAGGTGGTTCCCTAAAAGGCCATCTCCCTGTATCCATTTGGTCATGGACCACTTTAGTTTTTCACCTCCTTGCATGTGTTATCATGTCAGTGGCCCTGTGGTACAACTGCTTGTATGTTCTGCTGTGGTCACCCACAGCACTGACATCATGAACAATCTGCTGCCATATTCACATCCTACAGTTCATATCTCACCATCTCTTTTCCAGGAGAAAAGTACCATGTTGCTAAACCCATCAAATATTATTTTATTTTCAGAATCAGTGAAGGGGGGGGTCTCCATGGATTGCCATGCCTGAGTGACATACTTGTAGCTGTCCTGAAAGTATCACATAACTACAAAATAACTGTTTTCAGATAAAACAGAAAAGGTAGCCAGTCAGTATTACCCACTGGAGAAACATAAAACAGTCTAGAGATGTGAAATTCTAAAATTCTAACAACAGGCAAGATGCAAAGCAAGGAGAGTAACAAAAGCAACATATCCTTGTTGTGCCATAACAATGAGTCACCTTTGCTCCCCCCAAAGAGCAGTCAGTTCTTGTTTGTGCCATAACAGTAACTCATCCTTGCTCCCTCTACAAAAGAACAGGCAAATGACCCATTTTGCTAACAAAACCTCTTTGAAATGCTAAAAGAGATATCAAAGGACCGGTTCCTTACACATTTGTACATATTTATCACCCAACATTCTATTTTCATGTATTGTCAGTCATGCGTACTTCTGAAATGGCTTGACAAACATGCCCATGCCATTAGTACACTTCTAGCTAATGTATGTGGATAAAAATGTAAAAGCCTTTGCTTCACACTATTCTTAAATATATTCATGATATGCAATATGTAGGGGACAAAATGGTAGCAAACCTACTGAAGTTCGGTACTCCTCTGTGCAGATATATCCTGAAGAAAAAAGCATTTTTGCAGTCTTTCAAACATATACAACTCTGCTCACCATCAGTTTGGCTATCTACACGTTTGCTTTTTTATAATAGTGTAGATTATTAATGGAGTACATGTGTCTTTGTCTGTTTTTCATAGATACAAATTACAGAATAAGCAGATGAATCACATGCTAATCAACCAATACAACACTGTGGAGCTATTTAACAAGCTTTAAAGCATCAATGTAGACTCCATCCTGGTTTTTCTGCAGATGTCAAAACTTTGGATTACAGACAAAGATGGACTGTTAGGGACTGATGCTGCTTTACTCCATTTGTATGTGCCAGAGGCTGAAGCCAATGCTATTGCTGCTGCCAATAGGCCTAGGCCAAGAAGAAGAAGAGTTTGCAGGCCACGTTTAGCTTATCACAACCTACATGATGCAGAAATTATAGAGTGCTACAGGGTGAACAGGGACACACTACAGGAACTTTGAGACCTTTGCTGCCTTAAACTCAGAGCCAACCAAGGGGAACCCATCCCAGTGGAAACTAAGGTACGTGTATCCTTAAAATATTAGCTACAGGTACCTTTCAGAGACCAACAGAGGATATGCTGGGGGTATCACAGGCACAAGCATCCTGAATCCTCCACCAATTCCTGGATGCTGTGCTCCAACATGCCAGTGAGCACATATATTTTCCCCATAGTTCTGAGAAGAGGGACATAAAGATGCAACAGCTCTACCAGGTAGCCCACTACCCTGCAGTACTGAGTGCCACAGATTACACTCATGTAGAAATGAAGGCACCACCTAGGAAACAGGGTAGGCTCTACATTAGCAGTGAGGGCTAGTATGCCAAGTCATGTGAAATGCCAAGGGAATCATCTTGAATGTGTGCTGGGGGGTTGGGAGGGTAGCCTAATGGTTAAGGTGTTTGCCTTACAAACACAAGGTGCAGGGTTTGAGGCTCGCAAGGGATAATTGGCTAGGCTTAAAATGGCTCACAAGGGCAGTTAGCTTAGTACTAATCTATGAACCTATGAACATATGAACCTATGAACCTATGAACCATGACTCACATATCTGGCACACATCTCAACTGCATCAGATGTTTGCTAGGGGGGATAACCCACAGGGTAATCTACGAGGATGCAGGCTATGCACTGGAACCGTGGCTGATGACACCCATCAGAAACACACACACACCCATGGAAGAATACCATAATGAGGCATATGCTCAGACCAGAAATGTCATAGTCCATGTGTCTGGCCTGCTGAAGTCATGCGTCCAGTACCTAAATACATCTGGGGAACCCTGCAGTACAATCCACGGACATGTACAGAAATTGTCACAGTATGCGTCATGCTACACAACATAATCTTGAGGAAATAGCTGCAGCAGGATCAGCAAATTGGAAGGAGCACACATCACACCATCAATACCAAGGTGACCACAGCCATAGGCAGATGAGAAGTCAGAGGGGGAATCACCAGCTGCTGTGGGTGTAGACAGACATAAGCAAGCTCAATATGCCTTTGCTTTGGCTAAGAGACAATGCATATCATACTCACTCACCACCAAGGGGCCTAAAGCCTTCCTCCTACTCACATATATATATATATATATATATATATATATATATATATATATATATATATATATATATATAATAACATTGATGCCAGGCAACTCACACAACCTTTACCTTCCCGTGTTTTGGCTGTGTACTGCTTGCATCAGACAGAGTCAGCCCTGGGTTAACACCGTGGCAACAGCTGCATTTACAAGGTAAGTCCTGAACCTAGAGTGTATTGTTTAATAATATTATGGCATATCCTTATATTTCAACACTCGTTACGGTAAGCAAGTAAAAGGTGGAGATTTGTACAAACATTACCGTAACATGTGACACCAGAGACTTATTTGACTTATATTTGTACATTAATAAGCAGTAGTCCTCAGGCATCAAAGATTCACAAAGCCATACCACTCAAAAGTACTGATGATCACTGCAGGCCCTTGGTTTAGCATCATATGTTTGCACTGGAAAATCACTGAAGGCAGAAGTTAGAAAATAATGATACACATTGTAGTTTCTGACTTCACAACCCTCACAAGATCAATCAACAAGCAGGATGCAAAATGAGGAGAGTAACAAGAGAAACATATCCTTGTTTGTGGCATAGCAGTAACTCACCTTTGTACCCCCTCCAAAAGAAGAGTCCAGTTGTGTTTGTGCTATAACTGTAACTCACCTTTGTACCCCCTCCAAAAGAATAGTCCATTCATGCTTGTGCTATAGCAGTAACGCACCTTTGTACCCCCTCCAAAAGAAGAGTCCAGTTGTGTTTGTGCTATAACTGTAACTCACCTTTGTACCCCCTCCAAAAGAAGAGTCCATTCGTGTTTGTGCCATAACAGTAACTCACCTTTGTACCCCCCTCCAAAAGAAGAGTCCATTCGTGTTTGTGCCATAACAATAACTCACCTTTGTACCCCCCTCCAAAAGAAGAGTCCATTCGTGTTTGTGCCAGAACAGTAACTCTTCCTTGCTCCCCTCCAAAGAACAGTCCATTCTTGTTTTTGCCATAACAGTAACTCACCTTTGCTTGCCCCAAATGAAGTCTATGCTTGTATGTGCCATAACAGTAACTCAGCTTTGCCCCCCCATAGAACAGTTGTACCCTTGAATACACACAGAACACCAGTACAGAGTCTACACAGTTGCTTCCTACTTTGTTGAATCACTCCACCATGTTTCCTGGGTTCATTAGCATGCTATCCAGCTGCTTATGCAGCAGTTAGCATGCTACTATGTTTAACTGTTTTCCATGGGGTGTGTACGCCTCTACATGGCACTTATTGAATTCATATCTTACTATGTCCATGTGCACATCGCACAGCAACACAAACACAGTGAAATACAACTGGGTAGGCTTTGTTGAATCCCCCAATTGTGTGACTCTTTAGATGTTATATAGTTAATTCCCTTTTCTTTAGCAATTAACTTGTGAGATGGTACAAGATAATTATATAACTGGATTTGCTCTTCCTAAGAAGAAATGACACAAGCTACAAACACTGTTCATAAGACATAAACATGACACATTTTCATAGGTTCATAGGTCCATAGATGTTTATTATGCTAACAACCACAAGGGTCTTTTTAAGCTTATCCATGCATCCCAAATCTCTGACAAGTTCTGATACCCTTGATAAGTGTAAGCAGGGGTTCAGGAGATGAAACATTTACAAGCAGGGGCCTGGGAGATGAATTCCCTGTTCCCCATCCAGTTAGCCAAGTTGAACTCGAATTGGGTTAGGGAAGAACTCTGCTTCACATGGATGAGGAGCCTGTTCCATAGACAGGGTAGACTCTGGGATGTATACTTGTTTCTCCAGCAGGTCCTATTTATATCACAGGCATGGATTAAATCTTTAGAACATGCAATTCTGGTGCTGTTTGTTTTGTAGATATACAGGAGGTCCATCAGAGTGAGGTCTGGCAATGTCCTGTATGCCAGGCATAAATCTCCCCTCAAAAGCCTGTAGGAGACAGAATACAGGGATAGGACCTTGAGTGAGGAACCTCTGTGGATATTCCAATTGTTGGATATGCCTGGTTAGTTACATACCAAATGGGGCATTGTACTCAGTGATAGGGCTGATGAATACCAAATACAATGGAACAATTACTTCCTTGGACTTAGATGCCATACCTTTGTTCATAAGTTGTGCAACATAGACTGATTTCCTCACTACTGTAGATGCATGATGGTCAAAGGCTAAATTACTATCTATGTGTGTCCCTAAGTCCTTGACTACTGGGTCAGCTCTAAGGGGTGAGTTGTCAATATGATAGTTACCAGGGGTGGATGACTTTCCAAAGGATACTATTAAGCATTTCTTGGCATTTAATTTTAGACCATACCTCTGAAACCAGTTGTTTGTCTGCATCAGCCACTCCTGGAGAACATTTGTGCCAGTGTGGGATTCAGTGACAGCTCCTAATTTGCCATAGAGAACACTGATATTGGCCTTGACTTCAGAGAAGTAAATGCCAAAAAGGAGCAGTACAAGGACTGATCCCTGAGGGACTCCACTTGTGGCAAGTCCCTTTGTAGAGGTGAACATCCCATTTCTAACTTCCCAGGTCCTGTCTGCGAGCCAGTTGGCTATCCACAGGGTGGCATATGAGTTTGTACCTCACCTCTTGAGATTGTCAACAATTCTCAAGTGGGGTACTGTATCAAATTTCTTGGCCAGGTCAAGGTAGGCAGTGTGAACCATTTTCCTCTTATCCATTGCTTTTGTTACCTTCTCAAAAAAGGCCATCAGTTTGAGTAGGCATGATCTCCCCTTGATGAAACTAAACTGGGTTGAATACAGTGTCTGGAGGTTTACTATATCTCTGCCTGATCGTTTCCAAGATAATTCTTTCCATGGCTTTACATGTAAGACAAGTGAGACTTATGGATCTGTAGTTTCCATGGTCTGTAGATGGCCTACCTTTGTGCAGAGGAATGACCGTTGCTGTTCTCAATTCATGAGGCATGAAGCCTATTTGGAGGCTACAGTTAAATAGTAATTCCAGAGACCTTGATAGGTCATGATTATTGCTATTTAGAAGCCATCCTGGGATATCGTCTGGGCATATTGATGCAGTGGTCTTAGAGAGAGCATTAAGGGCCTGTTCCCTAGTGAAAGTAGGGGGAGTTATATTTGATGGTATTTCCTGAGAGAAGGGTGAGGGGGAGAGAGGGGTAAAGCTGGAGCTGAATTTATCAGCCAGGAGGTTTGTTATATCTTCTGGCTCATTATAGGTGGGTCCATTTACAATGAGCTCTACACATAATTGTGTATTGCCTTTGAGGTTTCTTATATTAGAATTAATAGACACTGTATCATTTCCTTATGAATAAAAATTCCATTAAATGAAAACTACCTAAGCAACATAAATTTAAAATTTTCCATTTTATAATAAATTATTTTCTTTGTCCAAATAAGAAAAAAATGCATTATACTAAAAAAGAAAATCAGACTTTCCAGACAAGTTTTTTTTTTTTCATTATGTACTCTGTCTAAACATGTTTATTTTCCAGATTATGGACAATGGCTATCTTATTGAGTCTGTTCTTACTCAACTTGTATGTCCAAACAGAAAATATGCAGTATTAGAACAGACCAGGATCTATCATGCACTGTTACAAATAACAAACTAAAAATGTCAGCACAGTTGGAAAAACTTAGAAGCTATGCAGATAAATATAAAGAAAAAGTACAAAATAAGCAATTTATTTATGACCCAAAAAAGTTTTATAGAGAACTGGGAAATAAGGTAAAAGGAAATGAAAGACCACCCAAAAAAGAAGAAATAGATACATTTTGGAAAAGTATCTATGAAGATCCTGTGGAACATAATAAAAACACTAAATGGATCGAAGAATTAAAAGAGAGAATAAGAAGTTTAAATGTATAGGATATGAAATGGGATGAAGTAACAGCCAGAGAGATTGAAAAAAAGTTAAGAAAAGCCTCTAATTGGAAAACCACAGGCCCAGATGTAGTACCTACCTTTTGGTTAAAAGTATTAACATCTTTGCACAAGATTTAGACAAGAGTAAGAACTATTTATATGTGCACCCCAAGCAGACACCAACCTGGCTAACAACAGGAAAAACAATACTCCTACTTGTGTGAACCTGCAAGCTTCCCTAAAAATATTAGACCAATAACTTGCCTTCCATTAACGTATAAGCTATACATGGGAATTGATGCTGACAGAGTTTATAGTCATTTAGAAGAAAACTCAATTATGACAGTAGAACAAAAGGGCAATAAAAGAAAGTCATATGGAACAAAGGATCATTTGTTGTTAAATAAAGTTATAGTGGAGAACTGTAAAAAGCGGAAGAATCTAAATATGGCATGGATTGACAACAAAAAAGCATTTGATAGTATTCCACATTCATGGATAAAAGAGTGCTTAAAAATGTATAAGATACACCCTGCACTGACTGACTACATTACAGTGACCATGAAACAGTGGCAGACCACTTTGCAATTAAGCCATGATAAAGGACAAATTATTATCCCAAGGATAAAAATTCAAAGGGGGATAATCCAGGATGAATCTCTGTCATTGTTGCTATTCTGCCTTGCCCTTAACCCATTAAGCTGTTTACTTGACAGCTTAGACCATGGCTACAATTTGGCTCCTAGAAAACAACAAAGTGTAAAGACTTCTCATCTTCTCTTTGTTGATGATTTAAAACTGTATAGCTCATCAGCTGAGGAGCTGAAAGCACAACTGCAGATTGTCAAAACTTTTTCAGATGATATAAGAACGTCATTTGTTTTTGATAAATGTGCAAAAGCAATATTTAAAGCAGGAAAATCGCAGCACCAAGAAAACATCAGTTTGGGTCAAGAATGTGATATAAAAGAACTTGAGTAAGAGGGAGTGTATAAATATTTGGGAATTGATGAAGGATCAATAATAAAACATGAACAAATACAAATAAAACTTAGTAAGGAATACCTTAGAAGACTTAAATTAATCCTGAAAACTGTGTTGACATCTAGGAACAAAATCCAAGCTATAAACCATGTTGCTCTTCCTGTCCCAACTTACAGTTTTGGAGTGATTGACTGGCCCAAACCATGTTGGATAGAGTAGATAGGAAAACAAGAAGGATGCTTTATGCTCACCAAATGATTTATAAAAATCAATGTATACCATGATTATATATTCCCCATTCCGAAGGAGGGATGGGCCTCCTTGAAATTGATTACATGTATAGATCTGCAATCATGGGACCCCACACCTATCTGTTGACCTCACAAGACCCAAATGTAGTGAAAATTTTGAAACATGAGAATAAATCTAAGATGACTTCTCTCCTTAATCTAACAGAAGCATATTGGTGTCAAGCAGGAATGGAAATCAAACCAGTAGATAAAAATCAGGCAGCAACTGAATGTGCCAAAAAACAAAAGAAAGAATATAAGGTGAAGGACCAGATGAGAAGGCAAGCAATGTGGAAAATGCATAAATATAGCTGTAAGTATAGAAAACATCTGGAAGAACCTCATGTTGATTGGGAAGGAACACAGGAATGGTTAAGGAGAGGCGAATTCAAACCAAGAGATGAAAGGTTAATATTGACGGCCCAAGATAGTGGGCTACGTACACACTGGTTTACAAAGTCCATTGAACATGTGGGACAAACAGACAAATGTAGGTTTTGTAAAACCAAATTGGAAACATTTTGTTGCTGGTTGTGACATACTAATGGCAGAAGGACTGTATACTGAAAGGCATAATAATGTGGCAAGACTGTTGCATTGGGAATTGTGCAAACATTATGGTATTGAAGTGGCTGGAAAAAACACTGGAAACATGAGCCACAAAGCATCATAGAAAATTATGAAGTTTATATCACATGGGAACACCCATTACCAACAGTGCAAACAATAGATGCTAGAAAACTGGATATAGTAGTCCAAGAAAAGAAAACAAAAGTAGCAATGATCATTGAAATCGCCACACCCAGTGACTACAGTGGCTTGTGTACAGAGAGACGCAAAGTCATAAAATATCAGGATTTGCAGGCAGAAATGAGAGCAATGTGGATAAATGATATCTAGACAGTTCCAATAGTAGCAAGAACAATGGGTCTTATAAAAAGGAATCTACAATTGTATTTAGATATGTTAACAATCCATGCAACCCCATACTAATTGCAGAAGGAGTCATTACTGGGCACATTGCAGGTGCTGCGAAGAGCACTTCTGGTTGACATCAAAGATTGAAACAATACTAATTT